>NC_053489.1:232769730-233069730 GCF_905171775.1 Rana temporaria
GCAGTATTTCCACAGGACTCTACAGGAAAAGTACAGCAGGCAATGCTTTGCTGCGAGCTGACTCATCCCACCCGATACATACCATCAATAGTATCCCATATGGACAGTTTCTACGTTTGAAAAGGCTATGCACTTCTCCTAATGATTTTTTAAAAGAGGCAGACCAAATGGCGCTTAGATTTAGGGACAGAGGCTATTCAGCAACTGTCATTAACAACGCCCTACGTAGGGTTAACACTATATCTAGAGATTCATTATTGGCCAAAAAACGAGTGAAAGACATCCAGACTGGGTCTTCGGCTCATAGATTTGCCCCTCTTTTTTCTACAGCCTACAGTACAGAGTACCATAAGATCAAACACATTGTTAATAAGTACCTACCTGTCCTTTATAGTGACAGCACTTATGCGTCTATTCTGTCTGAGGGTATCAAATCAGTGAGCCGTAGAGCCCCCACTTTAGGGGGTGTCCTTTCACCCAGCCTTTTCGTCTCACAATCTGCCTCCCCTACATGGCTTGACTTTGTTGGCACTTTCAAATGTGGCACTCATGGGTGCAGATATTGTCCTTTAATAGGCACTGGCAACACGGTTCAGTCATGTTCCAACGGCAGAGATTTTAAAATTAAACAGTACGTTAACTGCAATACAAAATTTGTAGTTTGTTATCTCGTGTAGTATTTGTCATGTCCAGTATGTTGGAAGAACCATAAGGAGATTAAGGGATAGACTTAGTGATCATTTATACGACATTGAGAAGAACCACAACACTAACGTGGCTAAACACTGGAACAATTCACACAACAAAAACATTTCCAGTTTATCCATACAGGGTATGGAGAGGGTAGTGTGTCCACCCAGAGGAGGAGATAAGTTCAAGCTTCTCTGTAAACGAGAAGTTTTTTGGATCTTCCATCTTGACTGCAGACAGCCGCGGGGACTTAACTTTGATTGGGATGTCTCTCATTATCATGACTGAACATCGCCTTCCTTCCCCGCCTTTGTCTCTCTCCCTCCTCTCGTGGACATACATGCCCTCTCCTTATCTATTCTCTTTGTATTTCTTTAGTTATATTTTTTATTCCCCTCCTCTTTTCCTCATTCCACATGCTTATATTACTTCACACATAGTGACTGTTTTTTATCTATTCACAATACTGCCTTAATATACTAGGTCTTTAATATATATGCTGTACAGTGTCAATGACACTGCACAACACAGGTACATATTGGAACATAGATGGACCAGTTTTCATGTGGGTCCGATGTATATGCATCATTTTGCTGCACTTCACCTTCATGTAGACCCATCATCAATCGGGTTCCTTACTAAACTTCTTTTGAGATGCAGAGGGGTTCTGCTAGGAGGGGAGAAGGGACGGATCGGTACATATCTGTATTTATAGTATTCACTGATATGGCTGTTTCATTTTGGATGTCAATTTTATCTTAACCGATGCACTTACTATGGACTTCCATTTAGTCTAGTTGGCCGGTCACATAGTCACCATTACAGTGTCTGTGTTATTTCATCTACCTTGTTTTTGCTAATTGACATTCAATCTCCATTTTCACATACTTTATTTTATAACATTCTGCACCACATGGGAATATTTCTCATGTTGTGTCCCGACTCGATACTAAAGACCCAAATCCTCCCCCCCCCCCTCCCCCCTTTCGGTTCCAACGGAGCTTCTTTGAAGCCCAATTTACGGAACATTATATCCATCACCATTTTTCCCTTTTTTTCTTTTTCTTTTTACGGGGACCACATGTTCTCCCCCATAACATACATCATAACCACATCTTTCTTAAATTCATGATCTATTTTTTAGCTTAGTTCTACATATACTGGATAATATACACTAAGCATTATTGCCCCCATTGGCTTTACATTTCGGCCTTCTGGAGAGTCACGATCGGGGTCCCTATGATAAATCGATCATCTATAGTGTCCCACAGTGTTATACCACTGTCGACTTAATGTCCATACACACAAATTCTGTGTGTTTTATGGACACAATACACCAGATCGTGATCTCGATCAAGTTACGGTCATGCCAACCATCAGTCATAAATTATTGTCAACTCTTATGTACAGGGGATGTTCTCTTCCTTCCCGTTTTTTTGATAAGCTCCTCGAGCTTGTTCTATACTCATTTAATTTCTGTTTATGAGAAGGATATTAACCCTATTTACACCTGTACAGCCTTTTGGAGAGTCATGCTTTTGTGTTCTAGATATTGATTCCTGTATTGGAGAGCCATGCTCTTGTTTCCCGACAATTAATTTTCACACTATATGAGTACTATGTCTTCAACTTTCGGCCCATAACTAGACATATAGAGGCCAGAAGCTATACCTTGACAGTTGCAATCTCCACATGTATATATTTTCGGTTTGAAACACATGACTTAGAGCAATTTTCTCGAGTTTACCATATAAATTAGATGGATTAGATCATGACTTCCACTATATGCCTGCTAGCACTAAGTCACAGTTGATATACTACATATAAGAATAAAAATAAAATAAAATATAAGATATTGGTATTAACACAAATACACAGAAGCCAATCTTTTTAATTTTGATTACGATAATCCTCTATATTCAACATTTTATTTTTCATTTTCTGTCTTAGAAAAACACATATAGTAAAACACTAGATAATTAATTCTAAAAAACTTAATAACAAAAGATAAATATAAAAAAATGTAAAATGATACACATAAAAAATAAAAAATAAAATGTAAAAGATTTAGAAGCACTTCAATCTTCACCCCCAGGACACAGTTCGATGGGTATATTCACAATTTTACACAGGAGTGTCTATATATATCTTTATAATAGTTGTGTCTCTCACAATGCACAATAAATGAAATTTTATTTTCATTTACCTATTTTTTATTTATATTTTCTTTTTTCTTTTTTGTCTCTAATTTTATATACACATAAATATAACTTTAAGTGGAGTCACGCATGGGTCACAATGGTTACTCTGCCTATTTGGAGACCCTAAGGGACATATAGGTGTGGTTTGTCTATTCACATGTCCCATGCATATGTATGTTTTTATTTTGTTTTTGTCTTTTTTCTTCACTTTAACACGTTAATTGCAAGATAGGTTACATCACCTGCTCCATATAAATTGGTTTTAATATGTATGCAATTAACTGTCTAATTGTTTAATTGATCTAGCCTCGCCATTGGCGAATGTTTTCTCACATGATGGTGGTATGGGTATTTATGTTTTTTCAGTGTGAACCTATGTTAGCCATGATTAAGCGCTGAATTGCAGCGTGAAACGCGTCGGCCATTCTGTATCCGTTGTTTGCAGTGCCTGTATGTACTTTTTACATTAAAAGACCAACTTTATTTTAAGTCATTTTGGAGTGCGGCTGTCCAGAGTTCTTTTCGTTTTTTTGCTATAATCTAAAAGGATACACACCAGTGGCTGTTCGTCCATAGAGGGCGCTGGAGCGCCGCCCCCTCTGGCTCTCACCGCCACTGAGTGAAATAACATAGATTCATGCATTGCACGAATCTGTTATTTTCGCCGCTGCCGCTGTTATTCAGATGGTCGGCGCTCAATGTCCGGCCATCTGAATAACGCCAGCTGGTTGGCTGTAGGGAAATGTCTATCAAAGCCAGCGGCTCTGATAGGCTTTCCCAATACAGCCCGGAAGCTTATTCTCGGAGCGCACAGACTGTACGCCCCTTGAATAAGATGACAGGCGTCTCAGCCAATCAGGTTGGCCGGTTCTGGCTACCAGTAACCTGATTGGCTGAGACGCCTGTCAGTCATCGAGGGCGGGAGAAGACATCGTGGGACGTGGATGCCTAAAACCAGTAAGGTAAGTGCCGTGCGGAGGGGGGAGAAAGCAATTTACAGGGCACAGTGGGGACAATTGGCACAGTGGTGACCATTAAAGGGCACAGTGGTGACAATGGATGGCACAGTAGCTGCGTTTAATGGCATGGCACAGTGGTGACAATGGATGGCACAGTGACTGCGTTTAATGGCATGGCACAGTGGTGACAATGTATGGCACAGTGGCTGCGTTTAATGGCATGGCACAGTGGTGACAATGGATGGCACAGTGACTGCGTTTAATGGCATGGCACAGTGGTGCGAATTGATGGCACAGTGGCTGCGTTTGATGGCATGTAACAGTGGCTGCGTTTGATGGCATGTAACAGTGGCTGCGTTTGGGCACAGTGAGACTGCAATTTTTTTTTTCTTTGCGCCCCCCCCAAAAATTTTGAGCACCAGCCGCCACTGATACACACTCCTCCTTAGCTTTTTGGTGAAACTTATCTTATGGAAAAGAAATTTTAAAAAGAAATGGGCTGTTCCGTTTTGTAGAGCCTGTCATTTTAGGCTTCCACAAACACCTTACCGGTCCTTTTGAGGGTCTTCCATCTTTTGAAGATTTATTTGATAGGCATTTTAAAAAAAGTTTTTGGTCCTTCATATCAAGCCCAGCTCCTGCAATTAATGACTGTTCTTTTGGACAAAACAAATGAATTGGGAGCATTAACAATAACAGCTGATGCCTTCTGCCTTCGGCAGGCCATAAATCATTTGATTTTTCAAGCTTTACTGGCTGGGGGAATATTTACAACTCACTAATTGTCCAGGAGACTCCTTAGAGAAGTTGAGACTCCCATCAACTTTCTGAAACTGAAAGCCGTCAAAATAATTCTACAGCACTGAAGCCTGCTTCTGCAAGGTTACCCAACATTACCACAGCAGCAGCCTACACAAACCATTGGGAGGGCACCAGAAGTCCTAAAAAGCCCTAAAACAATCAAAGTTGATCCTCTTCTTGGCAGAGATTCACATTCAGCTCTATCTGCCATCCGCATTCATGATGTGGGCAATTGGCAGGCAGGCTTCTTAAGCCAACAACACATAGACCCAGGGTAATAGTCACTGCCCCCCCCAGATCCCCCAGACTCTCTATAAAAGTTGGGGAAACTCACTGTAAAGTTGGGAGACTCTCTGCAATCCTCTGACTTATCCTTATATACCCAATAGTTCAAAATGTCAGAGCTAGGCCAGCACCAGGACAGTATGTGAACGTGACAATTGGCTAAAATGTGGCAAGACAAACAAGGCCAGGGGTTTTGCTACACTAGAAATTCAACTGTATAATTTTAGAGGCACATAAATTTCCGGGAGAGAAAAGGCTTGGACGCAAGGCTGGTGTTACAGTAAATGAAAAGCATACTGTGCCAGACACTTCAGAAAGGTGGTGGTTTAATGTATCCAGGTAGAATTGTCAAAACTGCTGACACTAAAATTAAAATAAACACTCTGGTATATCAAATAGAAGCAGGACAAAGGATGAGCTGCTTGAATAGACCAATTTCATATTTTTAAGTGCCAAGAAAAGATGCCTGTCTTAAGGGCCGTACACATGGGCAGAATATTAAGTGGCATCGGCCAGTTCAATAGAAACCGGCCGACATTCGGCCCGTGTGTATGGCAGCCGGTCTGACGGAAGATGGCTGTTCAGCCAGCTTCTGTCGAAGGGGCATGACCAAAAAAGGCTGAGAGCATTGACTGGTGGGGGCTGTCTCCCTGTCGGAACACAATATCTCAGCGGAGACACTGCTGTACTAACATTGCATAGTTAGTACAGTGGTTCCACCCGAACACTTTAGTTTTTTTTCGTTCAGCCCACTGGGTTGAACAACAAAAATCTAATGGTGTGTACTAGGCTTTAGTGTATATGAGAGCTGTAACCTGGGACTTACTGCAGCAAAGTAAAACTGTTGGCGTCAGTGGCAGTAATGGTATCTTACAGCTTTTGTGTCGGCGGCTAAAATAACCCCCCCCCCCCCCACTCCAACACTGTTGTCAGTAGATGCAGTAAAAAAAAAACAGCATGTATGTCGGTCCCCGCAATAACAAACCCCCTACAGTGGTGCCAGTGACTGTAATAACCCCCAGTTATTTGCACCAGAGGCCACAATTATAACCCCTATCATTGATGCCAGCTATCAGAATAAAAAAGGCAGCATTGGCCACAATAATGAGCCTCAGCATTGGTGTGTGCTATTTCAATCCTTCTCCTTTGAGGCCTCATGCACACTGGACGTTTTTGGATGTTTTTACAGGTGCTGTTTTTGTAGACGTCATTAAACTCTCCATCATGTTATCCTATGTGTCCATGCACACATAGGCTGTTATCGGCAGTTTTGGGCAGTGGCGTTTTTGAGCAGTAAAAAAAAAAAAAACTAGTGAGTTCTAAGACGTTTTTCAGCTGTAAAAATGCTCTAACGCTGATAAATGTTGATAAACTAAATTCTCTCTCCAAGATATTGGCATCCTCCCTTCTCATTTCTCCCCCTTCTTACTAAACATTGGTATGACAAAAAATGCCATTTTACGTACCTGAGCCCATGGTTATGTAATACAGACTTTCTCTCGTCTTCTGTTTTCTTCCTGTGTTGTCCTTTTTTGGGTGTCCACATCACTTCTGTGTGGTATGGACACTTCCTATTGGTCGCCCAGGACTCGGGAGATGACTGATGTCATCTCAAAGTGAAAGCAGGGAACCAGTGGTGGATTTTCAAACTGGATCAGCGCTTCTCCTTGCATCCAATTACCATGGCAGATAGGGACCCCGAATGGGCTATTCGAGTTAGTAATTCATGCTTCACCAATTAAGCTCAGTAAAAACCCTGGCAAGACTGGTTAGCAATCGGTGTATGGAAGGTAATGGAGAGGGTCATAATAGGCTTGGAATGGTTCGAGAAACCTAGTTTATTTTATTTATCTAAAATATTTGGGTCAATGAAAGGTGACTGCTGATTAGTTGGTATGGGTTACTTATGTTTTACACTACCAATAAGGCTGAATATCTTTCTTGTATATTTTGTGCCCATTAACTACCTGTTGGTATAGAGAGGTGATCTTGGATGCTTCCGAACATGAGATGTACTTTCTAGTTGTACACTAGTGTTATTGTATGGTTTATGTGGACTGACCAGGCGTTGCCTTGCCTGCACAGTGCTGTTTTCATGGTTTTTCCCTGTCAGGAAACGAGTGCAAAGAACATAAATAGAAACTCTGCCAGCCTGTCCTGCAATAAAGGGAGTTCCCCCGAATATGAACAGACTGTATATGTGCTCACCTATGACTGCATCAGCAGAGGACAGTGGTCTGTTGTAAAACCATCAAGGGGCCTTTTATTCATCTCATTGAAGATTATGAAAGCAAAAGTGACTCAAGGTGACTAAATATGTAGCCTCCCTTACAGCATTGAATATGTTCGGGGAAATTATATAGCATCTTTGATTAAGAAAAAAAAAGGTTTATAAATAACAAATTGCATCCAAATCATAATAAAAAATGTAACACATTGCAGTTTACCAATCATTACATGTGGTGGCTGTGTATTTGTTTCAGTCTCTTTTCTCTCCTGTTTAAAGCTGGTGATCTGGCCAAGTAACACTCCTGTGTCAGAGTGCTTACACTTTTAGATGAAGAATCAACAGAGACACCTTTGGACAACAGCATTGTCAGTCTGGGGAGGGGATTGTTAAATATTCTGTCAGATTTAGATACACTAAAAACATTTAAGCCAAAGGTTGTTAATACTTTTTAAACAGTTGCAGGAAACCGTTTTAATCCTTTCGGGATATAGGGTTTTAATACAGCCATCGAATTGGTAATCTGCAGTATAATAAATGTATGCTTTTAGGTTTAATACCGCTTTTAATGTTTTTTGAATGTAGACTGAGCATATTTAATGATGGCACAAATCTGAGAATTAACAATCTCTCTTATTTAATCATCATTTTGTTTCTATGAAGGATTCTGAGGAAGAGCATGGCTGCTGTATGCGCTTAAAACCTCTACGCTACATTCTTTCTTTTTTTGTTTACAAAAGTTTATTGTAAGTATTAAAGAACAGTTACGCGTATAAAATGATACAAAGGATCAACAGTTCTTTCTAAGTACAGTAAAACCTTGGTTTGAGAGTAACTTGGTTTGAGAGCATTTTGCAAGACAAGCAAAATGTTTTAATACATTTTGCCTTGATATACAATTGATGTCTTGATATAAGAGTAGTGTCATATCACAACTGAGTATAAAAAAGAAGAGAGGAAATTTTATGTTTAAAAAAAAAGAGAGGAGCCTCTAAGTGTAGCAATATGGTTACATTTAATGAAGGTACAAAATGTAGCAACTTATTGCTAAACTTAGAGGTGCCTCTCCTCTTTTTTTATACCCTGTAAAAAAAAATGCTTTTGATATACAAGTGCTTTGGATTACAAGCATGTGTCCGGAATGAATTATGCTCGTAAAACAAGGTTTTACTGTAATAGGCATTTTATTGGATTAGTACCTCTTAAATGCATTACCAAAATGCATTTGAAAGAAAACCATACTAAAGATGAATCAAACAAGCCTTTTTTTCAATCTACACTCATAGGGGTTTATGTATGCTAAATAAAAAATAAAAAGTGGTATACAAGTATGTTGGCAGCAGTTAGCAGACTCTGCCAGATGCTTGCACGTTAAACCCTGTAATCCATTTTATTGCCCTGGGAATTTCTATGCAGTATCATCTACATTGACCCAGCTATTTCCCATCCTCCCAAGTCTTGCATTGGCCCATCACTATGAAGGGTGGCCCTAATGGTCAATGAGACAAAGGTAGATAAAAGGAGCCAGGCCAGAACCTTAACCCAGCTAGCTGCCTTGGTATTTTCATGTTAAATTGTCCAAGGATTCGTGGGTCATCCAGGGCACTGGACAAATGGATAATGAGGCTAATGTGCCTGCTCCGTGCTCTCATTGTGGATTAGATGCTTGGGCAAGGCCATACATTATGCAATTATCTTTCCTTCAACCATGGGTTGAAGGAAAGGAAAGCAGCTAGATTTTCCCACCAACACAGTCAGTGCAGCACTATTGTGTTCTGCCAGCAGGTAGTGGGGGGATCCTTCCCCACTGGCAAAATACAATAATCACTGCTGGTGGCTATAGCCGCTGACAGTGATTGGACGAAAAACAACTTGACAGGCAGGTTGTACTGAAGTCGATCGATGGATCGACTTTAGTACAATAGACAGATTGAAGTTTGGGTGTTTCAGCATGAACTGGCCAAATTTGAAACCGTTGATGACCACATCAGGCTCGCTTTAAAACCAGTCATAGTTGTGCAAGGGGAAGGGAAACAGATTTTCATGTGAATCAAGCTGAAGGACTTGAGCAATGTTATTCTATACATAAGAGTCCATTCACACTGCAGTGTGTGGGTTGAGTGAAGGTTAATGCACATGGCATGCTGCTTTGCATCATAACATGCAATGTGTCACGTTGTTATACATTTACATATGTTGCACTGCAAAAAAGCAGGACATACTGGTTGGAACTCCTATTGAAATAGATTGCTTTTACAATGCATATGTGCTGGCAGGCATTGATAAACACATGCCAGCGTATCCAGCGTGAATGGCGCTTAAGCAAACATGCTGTGTCAGCTAAAAAGAAACCCTTGGCAATAATACAGAAACTGCCATTGCTGACTTGTCCCCCTAGAAAATATTTTCTATGGTAAAGGCCTGAAACAAGTATGCAACTTCAATCCGACTATCTGGCTTATGTCAAGACTAGTTAGTAACTCTACTGAAGCCAGACACAGCCATGTAACTAGAATCCTTGGGCTGTTTGAGATTGATAATGTCGTCATAGCAGACAGATTGCTAACGCCAGTGATTCGTTGCTGGTGTCGTTCTTCCTCAGCGATTTGCCCAACATTCCATAGAAAAAAAACATTAAAGTGTTTGTAACCCTAAAAAAAAAAAAAAAAAAAAAGATCCTGTTCTTTTTAACCACTTCAATACCATGCACTTACACTCCCTGCATGCCTGAGCCAATTTTTTTAGCTTTCTGCGCTGTCGCTGTTTAAATGAAAATTGCGCGGTCATGCTATGGAATGTTTTCTATGGAATGTTGGGCAAATCGCTGAGGAAGAACGACACCAGCAACGAATCACTGGCGTTAGCAATCTGTCTGCTATGACGACATTATCAATCTCAAACAGCCCAAGGATTCTAGTTACCTATACCCAAACAGATTTTTTTTTATTTTGTTGCCACAAATGGAGCTTTATTTTGGTAGAATTTGATCACCTCCTTGCTATACAAATAAAAAAAGACAGAAAATTTTGAAAAAAAATGTATTTTTATTTTTTTATGTCATAAAATTTTGTAAATAAGTAATTTTTCTCCTTGACTGGTGGGCACTGATAAGGCTTCACTGATGGGCACTGGTAGGCAGCACTGATATTCAGCACCGATGGGCATTGATAGGCGACACTGATGGGCACTGAAAGGCTCCAATGATGGATACTTATGGGTGGCACTGATAGGCGGCACTGATGGGCAATTATCAGCGGCACTGATGGTCACTGACATACGGCACTGATGCATATCACTGGTAGGAATTTTGGGTGGGCACTGGCAGCTGCCTGGGCATTGATTGGCAGCAGCCTTGGCACAGATTGGAATTTCCCTGGTGGTCTAGGGGGCATACCTGGTGGTCCTGGTGGCTAATCACGTGGCTGTTATCCTGCTGGACACATGTCAGGATAACTGAACCACCGCCCGGCCGTCATTTTGCTATAGGCCGGGCGGGAAGTGGTTAAAGCAGTTTATACAGCTCAGTGCTTATCCGGTGTCGCTTGGCCCCCTGTATCACCCAAAAAACCTGGCTGATCCTGTCATTTTCTGCCTTCCTCCTGTATGGCTGGTGAGCGTCATCCGCTGTGTCTTCAATCTCTCCCGGTCGCCCCCCCCCCCGCCTGTCAGCTCTGTCCACTCCACGATCCTCCCCTCCTGCTGGTAAAATAAGTGTTCTGTCCCTACAATCCCCTCTGTTAGATAGCAGTCCCACTGTATAAAACGATATTTACCTGATATTCCGTACATTTCCCGACACTCACGTGACTCCTCTGCTCTCTCCTCCTCCCCTCCTGGCTGACGTCTGCAGGAGTTCTCGGCCCCTCCCGCTGTAACTGTCAGGGCAGAAGAGAGAGCCAATGAGTCACGTGAGCGCCAGGAGACGCATATAAAGTATAAATCTACTTTTTTTTTTTTTTTAAATAAAGACATACATTGGGGCGCATGTTATTATCTAGCAGAGAGCATTGTAGAGACATAAGTGGCTTTACAACCACTTTAAGAGCAATTGTGACTATCGATATTGTCACTGACCTAAAGCACTGCAGATTCTCAATTGCTGAGTGAGGAGGAGCAAGTGATAAGATTGGAAAATTGTGAGAAGCCGCTTATAGCAAAACGGGGTGGGGTAGCCACTATGCTGTATAGCGACGATCGCCAGATAAGGCCCTTTGCTTGCTTTTATCCAGGTCATTATTCCTTCCCACTGTCAGCAACAGTGGGGCATAGTTCCTACTCCAGACTATGGGGCTCTAGTCTTCTCACTGACACCAACTATGGCACACTATTCCCCCAACTGGGGCATTATTCCTCCTACTGGTACCAATGATGAGGCCACTATTTCTCCTAATACCAATCGTGGGCCATTGTTTAATCCCACTGATGCCAGTACATTTTATTTTTTTTCCTCTAACTGACCACCCTAAAGTTTGAAGAACAGTAAACTGGCCCTTTTTGTTTAGAAAGTCTGTACAGCATTCAGGTGGAATGAACAAACAATTTCTTGAAAAAAATAAAGCCTTGTTCTCTGCAATAGCTGCTCCCTGGGTGCTAGTTTTAAAGTACAATCCTAATTCCAAAAAAGTTGGGATGATGTGTAAAACCTACGTAAAAACAGTGCAACGATTTGCAAATCTGATAAAACCACAATTTATTAACAATCAGTGGCGTACCAACAGGGCGGTGAGGTGCCATACATTGGGGGGGGCGGTGTCAGCAGGGGCAGTCTGGGCAGGGTGGAAATTGCCCTCCAGGCCGCTTTGATGCTCCATAAGAGGGCTGCACTACTTTAGCGCCAGAGCTTGTTTACTGTAAGGCCATTGGAGCTGCAGATCCAAGTGTCCCTTGCCAGTCATGTGTATGTCTTCCCCCTATGGAAGAGAGTATTACTGTGCTCTTCCTCACACTGTATGAAACGGGTCTCAGCCGCTGCAGCCTATGCTCCTATCTGGCTCCTATTGCAGGATCTGCACACACACAAACACACACACACATCCTCAGACTCTAGGAGCTTCAGGCAGCTGTCTGGGGGAGGGGGTGCTGATGTCATTCTATCCAGCAGAAGCCAGGGAGGAAGAATATCTACCATGCTACTAAGATGAGATCAGTAAACGGGGAAGATGTGCAGAGACTGACCTTAGGTGTACAATGATTGTACTGGGGGGCAGACTGCTGCTCCCCCCCATGTGATTTACTGTGTCCACCACGTCATGTGCTGTGCCCACCATATCATGTGCTGTGTTGTACAGGCCCCCCCCGTGTAATGTGCTCTGCCACCATTTAATGTGGAGTGGTGTCCCCTCTGTATAATGTGCTGTACCCACCATGTCGTGCTGTTCTGCGCTGTGCCCACTATGTCAAGTGCTGTATAGTGTCCACCATGTCATGTGCTGTGCCCACCATGTAATGCCAGAGTGGTGTGCTCACCATGTAACCAACACCTGTGACACGGACTGGGTTGGGGGGCAGGAAAATACCACAAGTATACTTCTAAATCAGAATTTATCTACAGGTGTTCTCTTCCCTATGAGACTTCCCTTTGAGTTGAAACCCAGTGTAAGATTAGAGTAATCTTTTGTGAGAAGCAGTCTGGAATGGCAATCTCTGACCATCTCTTGTATCATGCCCTCAGTCTCTGACCATCTCTTGTATCATGCCCTCAGGCGATGACCAACTCTTGTATCATGTCTGCAATCTCTGACCATCTCTTGTATCATGTCCTCAGTCTTTAATCATCTCCTATAGTATGTCTGCAATCTCTTACTTTTCTAATAGTATTAGCTATCTGTTTATTCCAAAGGTAGGACTGTGCAGGGGAGTAAAAGGGTGTACTGTGATTAGAGAGACAATAGGGGGTTTACTGATGATTGGGGGGGGGGGGACCGTGAAATTTGTGCAATAGATATTCTTGAAAACTACACATTTTTGTGGGTGTTTTTACATTTTAAAGTTGGGTGGGGTTGCCAGATATAGGATCCGTCCCAGGTGCCAAATGCTCTAGGTGTGCCCCAGGCAGGCCCGTCGGAACAAGACAGGCAAAACAAGCAACTGCTTGGGGCCCCGAGCTGGCCTGGGGCCCCCAAGCAGGAGCCCGCACGCCCATCCACTCTGGCTACTGTTGCGAGGGCGGCATGTGTTGGTTTGTTACACCGCAGGGATTTGGGCTGTCGCTCACTGAGGGGAGAGAGAAGGCAGAGCAGCCTGAGACTGTGGACTGCCCCGCCCTCGCCTATCCAGGGACAAAGAGAATGTAGGGAGGCGGGGCAGACACCGCTGACACCAAGTGAGAGAAGGTCGTGGGGGAGGAGCTGCAGAGACACGTGGAGCAGAGGGAGCCCAGAGAGACATGGAGCCATGCAGGGAAAACCGAGAGGACACTGACAGAAAGTAAGTGTCTCTGATTCTGGCACCCAGCGCTGCCAATGTACCCAGTCAGTCCCCACCACCACCACAGCTGATTCCATCCCACCCACCCCCCACCACAGCCACGCATCCCAACCCCCCCACCAGCACAGCCACTCATCCCTACCCCCCCACCAGCACAGCCACTCATCCCTACCCCCCTACCACAGCCACTCATCCCTACCCCCCTACCACAGCCACTCATCCCTACCCCCCTACCACAGCCACTCATCCCTACCCCCCTACCACAGCCACTCCCCCCCCCCCCACCAACACAGCCAGTCATCCCACCCCCCCACCAACACAGCCAGTCATCCCACCCCCCACCAACACAGCCACTTATCCCACCCCCCACCAACACAGCCACTCATCCCACCAGCACAGCCACTCATCCCACCCCCCACCAGCACAGCCACTCATCCCTACCCACCACCACTGCCACTCATTCCCCCCACCACTGCCACTCATTCCCCCCCCACCACCTTCTGTGGGGGGGGGGACTCTGATGGGGACACCACCTGCTGTGGGGGACTCTGATGGGGACACCTGCTGTGGGGTGGGCTCTGATGGGGACACCTGCTGTGGGGTGGGCTCTGATGTGGACACCTGCTTTTGGGTGGGAGGGGAGGGGGGAGTAAGAAGTATGTTGGATTTAGTTATTGTGCACTTTTTTATGTACTGTATATTAATTGATTTTATGGTACAGTGGTGTTTTTTGCAAATGTTCAATTGTTGAAAATGTTCAAATTTTATGCACATTATATGCAACAACAGTATTTGCACTGTAAACATTTTTTATTTATATAACGTACGGGTGAACTTAAACTGTATCGCTATGCTGTGGTTCCTGTAGGCTTTGCGTGCGTGTGGGGGATCTGGGTTTTGGGGGCCTCCATGTCCATTTTGCTTGGGGCCCCCAAATTCCTTCAAACGGCCCTGGCCCCAGGTTACATAAGGAAAATAGAAAAAATATCAAATGTTTAAACTGAGAACATGTACCATTTTAAGAAAAGCAAAGGTACCGTACTTTTGAAATTAAAACTATTTATCCTCCTCTAAGTCAAAATGTTTCTGACCCGACCCCACAAAATTATTAAACCTGGAAGGATGGCCAAAGATCATATGCATAGGCCCTCACTTAAAAAACACAAAATTACTTTACCAGCACAGCATGTTTTTGAATCGGGGGACACAAATGGTTGACTACTTGTCTTCCTAGCCAAACCAATCCGTGAACCTTTTTATACCAAGATTATTTGATAGTGACTGTGTTCTTTTAGACATCCACCTATTGTATTTTAAATGCCCTTTTAAATTTTTATACTGATAGTAAAATCCCCCCCATTATGATTTTTACAAAGGCATGTGCACACAGAATCTGGTGCAGTTCTGAATAGTAACTAATCCGCTTCTTGGTTTTATTGACGCAGCTTAATTGAACAAGCTGAAGATAGAAGCGGATTGGTTTGTATGCACAGCTGCGCCAGATTCTGTGTGCACCAGTTTTAGTAAATCTCTACCTGTGGGTTTATTTACTAAAGTTTGGAGAGTGCAAACTCAGTCTCACGTCTGCATAGAAACCCATCAGCTCCCAGGTTTTATTGCCAAATCTTGATTGAACAAGCTGAGGTTAAAGTTTCTCTGCAGAAGTGAGACTAATTTTGCACTCCAGTTTTGGTAAATAAACCCCTGAGTCTACTGGCCTTTTGGAGTATTTGAACTCCATATCATTAGGTACTTCATATCATTAGCTACTTCATCAGTAGTAAACATATATTGTTTCTAGAAGATCCATTTACCTGTGATGAGATTGAGAAAACTTTAGGAACATTTGCTAAACATAAAACACCAGGCTTGGAAGGTCTCCTGATCGCATGCTCATAAAGAATACATGACACTTCAATTATTGCTATTATACATCTCTATTTTCAAAGAGGAAGCACTTCCCTTATATGAGGGAGGCCTTGATTGTACTGCTCCCAAGCTAAATAAGTATCTTACGCATTGTGAATCATTCAGACTGATATCTTGAATTAACACTAATCTTAAAAAGTTTTCTAAAATCCTAGCTCTAACTAAACTCAGTCATTGCCTCACTGGTGAAATCCGACCAAACACGATTCATTCCTGTAAGGTTGACCAATAATAACATCCTCAGACACTACCAATTTACAAATTCCTAATACGTCTCAAACCCCTAGAGCTTTTATGGCCTTGGCAAGGCATTTGACGCTATAGAATGGCCATATCTGTTCTAAGTCTGCATTTGGATTTGGAGATTACTTTATTACTTGGATACAGAGTGCAGCCCCAAGCACGGATACATGTCAATGACTGTATCACTACATCATTATCAATACAATGGGGCACTTGGCAAGGCTGCAACCTCTTACCCTCTATTGTCCTAGGAATAGAGCCACTAGCAGAACTTCAAAGTTCTCCATTAATGAAGAGCATTAAGATTGGTGTGTTGGAAGAAAGTCTTGCTACATGTGGACGATGTTGTTCTACCTCTCTGATCCAAAACATATCATAGCTGAAGTAATTCAACTGGTTATGGTTTAATATTCAGGGTATAAAGTTAATTGGACCAAATCGCATATATTTTCTATGGACCCAGATCTCGTTTTTACTTTGCCACCTGATTGCAAATGTAGATTCTTAGGAGTAGATATTCAACTACTGCTATCTAAATACCCTGACAATAACGTATTACCTTGTATACCCTCTTTTTGCAGCAAGATGATCCAATGGATTAACCCTCTCCTTGCCTATAATGGGGAGGGTGAATTTATTTAAAATATTTTTTTCTCTCTTAATCTCTTGTCTAACTTACGATTTACTTTCCCAAAAAGGTATTCAAAGAAATTGACTTGATTTTTTCTACATTTCTTTGGTACCCCAAATCGGTCAGACTCTCGCTGGAGGCTCTGCAGCTCCCCACTTCTCGAGGAGGCCTTGCTCTCCCTAATCTAGTCTCTACTACTATGCCGCCCAGCTGGCTTTCATCCATTGGTGACTTTTACCAGAAGTGAAACATGCTTCTACTGCATCTGAGACTGCTGTGGTCTTCTCATACAAGACACGGGCCAATCTTATTTTTTTAGGCACAGCCCTTCCACCATAACGGGTATTGATATTTTGAGGGTGTTGAGGATCTACACCCAGTGCTAGTCTTTGCTCTCTGATGCAGCTCACCTACAAACTCCTAATCAACCTATATAATCCCTGATTACCTCACTTTTTTACACTTCTTCTAGATGGTCTCCTGTGGGCAAGATATGGCCTTGCATACTTGCAATATTCTCAAGGCACTGTCAAGCACTGCCCCCCCCCCCCCCCCCTCCTGGCACTATAAAAAGGAAAAATTAGAGAATTGGAATCCATGCGTCCAGTGGCCTGCATGTAGATTAGGGGCCAGGTGCATGAATTAGGATGGAGGCACTCCTGCACCCTGCAAGAGCATCCGCCACAGTGTTTTTAACGCCTACGTGGTAAATTCCACTAGAGAAAAGCTTATTCAACTACAATGTTTACACAGAACACCCCACAACAATTATTTGAAATGCATAAAAGGGACACACCCAGTTGTCACAAATGTGTGAAAGATCCCAGAGAATTAATTTCATATGGTCTGATATTGTGACAAAGTCAGACTCTTGGGGTCCCAAATTACGGCCTTTCTGCTACCTTCGAGTTCCCCAATATTTGCAAATTCTAAATGGTGCCTAATTGGGCATTTTCGAAGACTTGGATATCCGTGCTATGCGTAAATGTTTCCTATGGATTCTACTGTACCATGCCATGAAATTAGCGCCACTCCAGTAGATCCATATTGAACCACTACTTAATATATGGAAAAGACTGACTAATCAAAACTTGCGTTTGTATAAACTAACCTATAAGGCCAGGGGATGCCCAGGAAAATTTTGTAAGATATGAGGCTGGATAGCCAGGATACCAGTGACTTCCCTTCCTTTACTAACTTTCCATCTTGGATTACCTATACATGTTTTGGTCATGTGTCCTATAAGTTCTCGCCCAAAAAACACAGGACCCATATACAGCTGACACATCGCTAGGTCTTTCGTTTATTTTGCTCAGAACACCGGTGAATACAGTTACAAGTTAACTGATTTCATTGTTTTACAAGGTTCGTTTTTTGGATTGGTTGAAGTCTTCTCTTTTGATTGCTAATATTTCTTGTACATTTGTTAGAGCCAAAACAACAGACAGTTGTTGCACAATCTACCTTTTGATACTTGATCCACGGTTCGCCTGTAAACATATGCTGTTACATTTCTAATGACTAGAATATTGCCTTGTGAATGTATATTTATGCTTTTTTGAATATACTCCATAGAACAAGTTTTTTAAAAAAAATTAAATTGATAGCAGCAACACATCTCGAAGTTGGGACAGGGTCATGTTTACCATAGTATAGCATCCCCCTCTCCTTTTTAACACTGTAAACGTGTGGGAACTGAGGAAATTAATTGCTGGTGTTTTGGGAGAGGAATGTTGTCCCATTCTTGCCTGATATAGGATTCTAACAGCTCAACAGTTCTGGACTAATGAATAAATGACTGACTGAATAATAACATATTGGGGAGATGTACCTTGGGGAGCTGTTCAAAATGAGTTGCCATTGAAAACCAATCATGCAACCATCCTGGTTGGTCCATATTTTACCATTTGTTTTTGTACTGGGCAGCAAAGGTGTGTGTGTGTGTTTTTTTAAACACAAAGATGTGAATTAGCAATAATATTATCTTGCAAGCTGCATAATCTACCACCCAAGCAAAAATATGATCTCAGTATTGTATTGCATTATTTTTTATTATGGACACTAGAAGCTATTCGTTAAAAATAACTAAATAGATGTTGCTAATGCTGACCAATTGAAATTCCTTGGTTTATTTTCCCATGAAGAGGAAACCATGTTGACCAACAAAAACAATGTTTGTTTTTCTCCATTTTTTTTTTCCTTCAAAAAGGCCAGCTGCTCTGGGTAATGTGCGTCTTTTTCTTGGCTAAAGCTTTCAGGAATAATCCCTTTTTGAATGCACAAAACATCAGGAATACATTTAATCACTTAGGCCTGGTTCCCACCTATGCATTTTTTTAGTGTTTTTTTTTTTTTTTCATATTTTTTTTTTTGCAGAAATACACTACAGTTAATTTACCATGGTTTCCTGAAAGGGCCAGGGACTTTTTTCTGGTTTTGGTTCCATAGAATTCAATGGATTAAAAAATGCAAAATGCAACTGGAATATGCAAACTGCAACCTGCATTAGTGTGAACCAGGCCTATTGGCCTGTACACACGATTGGAATTTCCGATGGAATTTTTCATCAGAATTCTATTCAAGAAGTCTTGCATACTCACTGTCAGACCAAATTCCGACCGTCCAAAACGCAGTGACTTTAAAACATTACTACGAGCCGAGAAAAATTAAGTTCAATGCTTCCGAGCATGCGTCGAATTGATTCTGAGCATGCATGTTTTTTTCTCCTTCGGAGTTCCACTATTTAGGCGATAGGATTTTTTTCCAGCGGGAAAAAATAAAACTTGTTCTATTTATAAAATCTGACGGAAAAAAGTCTGATGGGGCCCACATACGGTTGGCATATCCGATGAAAAAATTCCGTCTGACCCTTTTCATATGTACAAGGCATAAGTAGTCAGGACTGATCAGAGCAGAAATGTAGAACCATTGAAATCTGTATTACAAACGCAGATTGAGATACCTGCTCTCCAGATGGTATTCAAAATTTCTCTTTCAGAAGTTGGTGATAAACTTTTCCATTAAATAGATTGGCCGAGTCAGTTGTGAATGCCACAAGTGAAGTAACACACTTCTCAAGGTAGAGTGTACTGATGCAATGTTAGCAAGGTAGCTGTTGTGAGGAGAGGTAGTGTTTTAGGTAACAATTAATTATGGGTGTTCCCTGTTTTCTAGAACATTTAACTTGTGCCTAATGTTTTCTCGTTTGCCTCATTATCTATTGTATTTTGAGACAACAGGGCAGGGCAACATGCAGTGTTGTTGATGGTGCTGGGCTTAAATGTTTTTTGCAAAATATTTTACATGATGCCGTAACTTGTCATCTGAGACTTTCTTCCAGACCTGTGCTGGTGTGTCTGTATCATTGTTACTATAAATGAATACAACCTTTGCACACCTAAATATAAAGGCTCATTCAGGCTGGCCAGCCGTGGATTAGTGAAAAAAAGTACAAGTGGTTGCAATAAATCATCTATCGCTAATAAAACTTAAACAAAAAGCTTATATCATGAACTCCAACCTTATGCTGCCACCTTACTTTATATACCTGAATGCAAATGTCCCAGTACACTGTGTAATATTATGCAAACAGTCGCTTTTAATGAGTCAGTGGTGACACTGAGCTGTCATTTCAGACACCTGCGTGCTGTCTCTAGGGTAGGTAGG
Organism: Rana temporaria; assembly: GCF_905171775.1. NCBI lineage: Eukaryota > Metazoa > Chordata > Amphibia > Anura > Ranidae > Rana > Rana temporaria. Next base: position 232,789,789 of record NC_053489.1, read on the forward strand.
ATGGGAAGTAGTTCCAGCGTTACCACAGCAGCAGTTGTGACATCTGAGGAGTAAGGATACAATGATACATAATCCTAGTATACAGGAGGAAGTAATGAATCATCTTGGAAATGAGCAAAATGTGACTGTAGGAACTGTAACCAACACAATTGGTATATAGGACAGTGTACATACCTCATTAGAACAGAACTATCACACCTCACAGTGAAAGAACAAACACATTTAGCCGGATTCAGGTAGAGCGGTGTATATTTGAGCGGGCGTAGCGCAGCTCATATGCGCTACGCCGACGTAACATAGAGAGGCAAGACCAGTATTCACAAAGCACTTGCTCCCTAAGTTACGGCAGCGTAGCGTAAATGGGCCGGCGTAAGCCCACCTAATTCAAAGTAGGCAGGTAGTGGGTGTGTTGTATTAAAATGAATCGTGACCCCATGTAAATGAAGCGCTGAACCAACGGCGCATGCTCAGAATCACGTCGATTTTACTCCCTAAGATACGCCGGCTCAATTCATAAGACGTGAATGTAACCTACGCCCAGCCCCATTCACGTACGACTTGCGCAAACGACGTAAAAAGCGACGGCAGTTCCGACGTCCATACCTAACATGACTTAGACCAACTATTTGGTGGTTTGTCATTACGCCGGACGTACGCCTTACGTAAACGGCGTAGCTTACTGCGACATGCGCAAGTACGTTCGTGAACCCGCGTATCTAGGTCATTTGCATATTCGACGCATAAATCAATGGAAGTTCCCCTAGCGGCCAGCGTAAATATGCACCCAAGATACAACGGCGTAGGAGACTTACGTCGGTCGTAGGAAGCCAAAATTCAGGCGTATCTTGTACTGTGAATACGGCGCATAAATACAACGGCGCATCCGTGGACTTGCGCGGCGTATATAAAGATACGTAGGCGTAAGTCTTTATGAATCCGGGCCATAGGTTTTAAATCTGGAAAGGAGGAGCCATTTACCTGAATATAATTAAAGTTAGCCCTTGTACCATTGGAGTCCAAAGTATGAGGTGCCATTGTTTTTTCATTAACTGTGCTCACTGACTGTAGCTTGGCCTGTTTTTATATGACTACAAACATTTTCTGCATATGTAATTGTGTGCTGTAAACCTCAAGGAGTGCGTGGCCTTTCATCCCATGAAAGCCTTTAGAAGTTTGTGTAAATGTGGCACAGGAAAGGCAGAAAGCAGAATTTTTTTATTAACAAACATTATTTTTTAAATCTAACTCTGCAAGTTAGTTTATTTGACATGATTCTTTACAGAATGTATTTTGATATTTTGCAGCAGAAAATATCAGGCAGTAGTAAAACAACCTGGCTTTCTGGAGGGTGGTGTGTTGACTCTGATCAAAAATATGATCTTTAATTTTAATATCGCCTACTATGAATTCATTCAGTGCGGAAAATAATTATTTGATCCCCTGCAGATTTTTTAAGTTTGCACACTTACAAAGAAATGAAGGGTCTATAATTTTTATCATAGGTGTATTTTAAATGATAGAGACAGGGTCTGGGAGCTGTGGCACCTTCGGCACATGTCTGAAGTTTGCCAATGAACGTAAATGATTCAAAAAAGGATTGCTAGAAAGTGCTGTGATCAAATGACTCCAAATTTGAGCTCTTTGGCATTAAAAATGCTGATTATGACCCTAAGAACACCATCCCTACAGTCAAGCACAGAGGTGGAAACATGGTACTTTGGGGCTGTTTCTCCGCTAAAGGTACAGGCCAACTTTGTCGCATTGACGGGCCATGTATTGTAAAACATGGAATGAGAACCTTCTTCCCTCAGCCAGAACACTTGGGGATCAAATGCTTATTTCTTTATCGTACATCACGGGACACAGAGAAGCATAGTAATTACTATGTGGGTTATAGAGAGTACCTTCAGGTGTGGACACTGGCACGCCCTTAAGGCAAGAAGTTCCCTCCCCTATATAACCCCTCCCATACCGGGAGTGCCCCAGTTTTTTGCCAGTGTCTAAGGTGTTGGTCACAAGTGAACATGTGCTCCAAGGAGCTCCACTGGAGGGATCCATATTGGATGTAAAAAGCCTCCATGAAATCCGGATCCGTCCAAAGTGCTTCTGAGCCGAAGTGGACGGTACCCGGGCCCTGGTTAAGAAGAACGGGGTTTGGCCTGTAATGCTTCTCTTTGAGAGCTGGATCCTGGTTATTCAGTACTTTGGTCAATTTCCTAATACCAAAAGTTTACTGACAGGGTGCGATATGGGTCCAGGGGTGTGGTGTTCCTGTCCATGGACCCCGGTCCCTGAAGGTCTATAGACGCTGCTCTCCGTGATGGGTGAAGATTGGGACTGTCTGTTTTTGCAGAGTCCTGCAGCGTTGGATCAGGTAAGTGAAGGTGCTTCAGGACTTGGTCCTAGGAGTAACCTTCCTTTATTTGAGCCATTATGTTTGCCTAAACCTATCTGTCTGTGCTTCTCCTATATGGTCTTGTGTGTTGTGGGGAGGAGGGGTATCTCTAGTCAGGTAGTTAGCCCCTCCTGGCAGAAAAAAGCAGAAAAAAGTTGTCCAAAATGTTTGCCTTCACTTGGCTTACCTGGTCCTCACATGGAGCTGTGGTGTTCCATCCTCATGCATGAGCACGTAGCGTCATGCGCGCGCGACATTGATGTGTCTTAGGCGCACGCGCGCGCACAAATGAATTTTTTGTACGCTGCTTCAGTGCGTACGAATGTGCGCGGCGTGCTCCGTGAGATGCGTGTGGCGATATGTGCGCGCGTGCGGCTACGTGTGCGCGCGTAGCCTCGTGGTGCACGCCTAACAGTGGCGCGCGCGTGCGCATGCGCGCAGGGGGTCTATCTCAGCTGTTCTCTATGAGACTTGAGATTACAGGACAGAGCAGGTCAGGTGATTACACCTAGTCCTTATATGCTCCAGTCCACCTAACTGGTTCTGGCTGACGGTGGACACAGAGATCTTGTGCACATACTTTCAGTATTTAGTACTGGTGGTGGACAGTGACATCTGCTTAAGGCGCATAGTGGGCTCTGCACCTTGCCAACCATCAAATAGCAGCGTCAGTGCTGGTCTATAGGTTCGCAAGTAGTTGCAACTATTGTGAGTACCTCAGCTTTATCATGGCTAAAGGCTCAGGGACTAGAAGCAAAAAAGCAAAGGGATCGCCATCTGGCTCAGAGGATCTCGGGCATGCTCCTGCGGCTGCTTCCTCTCCTGAAAAATTGAAGGAGGCCCAGGGTGAACCATCAGGGCTGTCAGATGCCTGTTCTGCCCTTGTCCCACCTGCTCCAGTTTTTGTGACACAGGAGGCTCTGGCCTCAGCTATGGGGGGTCTGGAGCAGAGATTAGCGACCTTGATTGCATCCTCTCTCTCAAGGGAAAAACGCACAAGGTCCCCCTCTCCCTCTGAGGAGTCCCTCGATTTGGGGCATGCATCCTCAGAAGAGGTTGATTTACCCTCTGGAGATCTGGCAGAAGGTTAGCTGGAAGTAGTGGACTCTGAGGATTCCACTTTGGGAGAACCCTTTTCGGCGTCGCAATCCGAAAAATTGTTGGTCCAGTCCCTCACTGAGATGGTCCGTTCGGCCTTCAAGTTGCCACTTTCAGAGCCAGCTTCAAGTGCAGTCTCGTCTTTAGGCTCCTTAAAAGCTCCTCAAGCTAATTATTCCTTCCCGGTTCACCCCCTGCTGGAAGGGCTTATCTACAAGGATTGGGAACATCCAGATAGATATTTTCTTCCTTCTAAAGAAGTTTTCGGTTTTATACCCCATGGAGGAACAATTCACTAAAAAATGGGGCATCCCCAAGGTTGACGCAGCTGTGTCCTGCGTAAACAAGTCTTTGACCTGTCCAGTAGACAACGTTCTGGTATTCAAAGATCCGACAGACAAGAGATTAGAGACTTTATTAAAAACCTCTTTTGCTTCGGCGAGAGGAATAACCCAGCCTGCAATTGCGGCTATTGGGATTTGCCAGGCCTTGAAAGACCAGTTTAAAGGGGTCTTAAAGGAATTGCCGGCACAACAGGCCCAGAATTTGGCTGAGTTTCCCAGAACATTATGTTTTGCCATAGATGCTATTAAGGACTCCATTCAGCAGTCCTCACATCTCACTCTCTCGCTAGTTCATATGCGCAGGTTACTCTGGCTGAAGAACTGGTCTGCTGAAGCCCCATGTAAAAAATTACTGGCGGGGTTTCCCTTTCATGGAGAGCGTTTGTTTGGGGAAGATCTGGATGCTTATATTCAGAAAATTTCCAGTGGCAAAAGTACACTGTTGCCAGTAAAGAAAAGGTTTAGGGGTTCCCCCTCCTTTAAGAGATCCTCCTCTCCTATCCCTAGTACTTCCGGTACCAGGCAGTTCCGACGGCCTCCTGGACGATTCAATGCAGGTGGGAAGCCACAGGGCCAGCCTCAGGCTTCCAAAAAGCCTTGGAACCGTAAGCCACAGGCCAAGCCAGCAACTAAGTCAGCATTATGAAGGTTCTCCCCCACTCAGCCGGGTGGGGGGAAGGCTTCAGCTGTTTGCGGAGGCTTGGCTAGACAGGATCCAAGACAGGTGGGTCCTCTCTACGGTCTCCGGGGGCTACAAGCTGGAGTTGAGCGAATTTCCTCCACCGCGCTTCTTAACCGCGCTTCTTAACCTCGAACGTCCCAAAGGACCTCGGCAAAAGAAGGTCCTTAGCATTGGCCTTAGATCATCTGTTATCCCAAGGGGTAATCAGAGAACTGCCAGTGGAAGAACAAGGTTTGGGGTTTTATTCCAATCTCTTCACCGTCCCCAAACCAAACGGGGATGTAAGACCCATCCTGGACCTCAAGGCCTTAAACAAGTTCCTAAAGTTCCTAAAGGTCCAATCATTCCGGATGGAATCAATCAGGTCAGTGGTGGCCTCCCTGCAAGGAGGGGAACTACTAGCGTCCATCGATATAAAGGACGCATACTTGCACGTTCCTATCTTTCTCGACCATCAGAAGCTGCTTCGCTTCGCGGTAAATCAGCGCCACTTCCAGTTCGTGGCCTTACCTTTTGGTCTGGCCACCGCTCCTCGTGTTTTCACGAAAGTATTGGCTCCACTGTTAGCCTATCTAAGGTCTCAAGGCATATCCATAGTAGCCTATCTAGACGACCTATTGGTAGTAGACCGGTCAGTGGCCGATCTAAACTCAGCGGTACACAGAACCGTAAAATTTCTGGAATCCATGGGTTGGGTTCTCAACCTGGACAAGTCAGCCTTAATGCCTGTGCAAAGGCTCGAATATTTGGGTCTACTCATAGACACAAAGCTAAAAAGGGTCTTCCTGCCCCAAAGGAAGTTCGAGGCTTTAAGAGAACTAGTTCAACTAGTCAAAGCAAAGCGTCAGCCTCCCATTCGCCTCTGTATGAGGTTACTGGGAAAGATGGTAGCCTCGTTCGAGGCCGTTCCATTTGCGCAGTTCCACTCAAGGGAGCTTCAACATGCCATTCTGTCCGCTTGGAACAAAAAGGTTCAAGCCTTGGATCTCCCTATGTCTCTCTCCCGGTCAGTCCGGCAGAGCCTTTGTTGGTGGCTGGTTACCCGGAACCTGCTAAAGGGAAAGTCCTTTGTTCCCGTGACATGGCAGGTTGTGACCACGGACGCCAGTCTGCTAGGCTGGGGTGCAGTCCTGGGAGGTTTGTCTCTCCAGGGGAAATGGTCAGCCTCCGAGAGGTCTCTACCCATAAATCTGCTGGAAATTCGAGCAGTCTATCTAGCCCTGTCAGCTTGGTCAGACAGGTTGAAGGGTCTTCCGGTCAGGGTTCAATCAGACAATGTCACTGCCGTGGCATACATAAATCACCAGGGGGGCACAAGAAGTCGTGCAGCCCAAAGAGAGGTGAATCGAATCCTGACCTGGGCAGAGAAATATGTCCCATGCATATCTGCAGTGTTCATTCCGGGAATAGACAATTGGCGAGCAGACTATCTAAGCCGCCAACAGGTGCTTCCAGGGGAATGGACTCTTCACCCCCGACATCTTCCAGAGCATTTGTCAGAGGTGGGGAACACCAGATGTCGATCTCTTTGCATCGAGGTTCAATGCAAGGGTGGGCAACTTTCTGTCCCGGACAAGGGATCCACTTGCTTACGGCACGGATGCACTGGTGTTCCCATGGGACCAGTTCTCCCTAATGTATGCGTTTCCTCCGCTGCAATTATTACCCCGTCTTCTTCGCAGGGTAAAGTCGGAAGGAAGACCAGTGATTCTGGTGGCTCCAGCGTGGCCCAGAAGGGCCTGGTTCGTGGACATTGTAAGGATGTCCGTGGGGCAACCGTGGTCCCTTCCGCTTCGGCCGGACCTATTGTCCCAGGGGCCAATATTCCATCCTTCCTTACCGTCTCTCAATTTGACGGTTTGGCTATTGAGTCCCATATCTTAAAGAAAAGGGGTCTCTCTAATGCGGTAGATTGATTAATGCCAGAAAACCGGCATCCAGACTTATCTATTACCGAGTTTGGAAATCTTATGTGGCCTGGTGCGAGACCAGGGGTTGGCATCCCCGGAGGTATCTCATTGGCAGAATTCTGGAGTTTCTGCAGTTAGGGGCAGACATGAAGTTGGCCCTAAGCACCATTAAGGGCCAGATCTCGGCCTTATCGATTTTTTTCCAAAGGCCACTAGCTACACATTCCCTGATCAAAACCTTTTTGCAAGGTGTGATCCGACTTAGTCCACCAGTCAAGATTCCCTTGTGTCCATGGGATCTGAATCTGGTCCTTTCTGTCTTACAGAAACAACCATTTGAGCCCTTGGCTCATATTCCTTTGGTCCTTCTGACCAGGAAGGTGATATTTTTGGCAGCCATAACCTCCGCCAGGAGGGTTTCGGAGTTGGCGGCCTTGTCTTGTAAGGAACCGTACCTTATATTCCATAAGGATAGAGTGGTCCTACGGCCCCACCCGGCTTTCCTACCTAAAGTTGTTTCAAAATTTCATTTGAATCAGGATCTTGTTCTCCCGTCTTTTTTCTCAGAACCTAGTTCTGCAAGGGAGAAGTCTTTACATACGCTAGACGTATTAAGAGCAGTTAAGATCTATCTTAAGGCTACTGCTCAGGTCCGGAAAACTGATACATTGTTTATCCTGCCAGAAGGTCCCAGATGTGGGCAGGCAGCGTCGAAGTCCACTATCTCCAAATGGATTCGGCAGGTCATTACTCAAGCCTATGGCTTGAGGGGAAAGGTTCCCCCGTTTAAGGTTAAAGCACATTCCACTAGAGCGGTGGGTACTTCCTGGGCAGTGCATCATCAAGTCTGCAAGGCCGCGACATGGTCGTCTGTCCATACTTTCACTAAGTTTTATCAATTGGACATAAGAAAGAATGAGGAGGGCGCCTTTGGGCGCAGTGTGCTGCAGGCTGCAGTTTGATTCCTCATGTCTGATGCCGCCCGGCTTATTTCTTGGGGTCTCCCTCCCCTCAAAGCATTGCTTTAGGACGTCCCACATAGTAATTACTATGCTTCTCTGTGTCCCGTGATGTACGATAAAGAAAATAGGATTTTTATAACAGCTTACCTGTAAAATCCTTTTCTTGAAGTACATCACGGGACATAGTGCACCCGCCCCTCTTTTTGGGGTATTTGGGACACTTATTGCTTGCTACAAAACTGAGGCACTCCCGGTATGGGAGGGGTTATATAGGGGAGGGAACTTCTTGCCTTAAGGGCGTGCCAGTGTCCACACCTGAAGGTACTCTCTATAACCCACATAGTAATTACTATGCTTCTCTGTGTCCCGTGATGTACTTCAAGAAAAGGATTTTACAGGTAAGCTGTTATAAAAATCCTATTTTTACTAACGGAACTACAATTCAATTTATAACATCTGTATCATGTGTTTTTCTGGATTTTTGGTTGATATTCTGTCTCTATCATATACAATACACCTATGATAAAAATGATAGATCCTTCATTTCTTTGTAAGTGGGCAAACTTCCAGCATTTGTAGGGGATCAAATATAATCAAATATATATGTTTACACCTCTCTATACTGTTTATATACCTCATTCTGTACTTTTTCTGAAGACCATGGTAATAAAGGAGCCGTATGCATCATTGCAGAGTGGGAGATAAATTGCAAAAAAAATATTTTCTAATTGTAAAGCCAAGCTAGGTTGATACTAAGAATCGGTTGAGGAATGTTGTACTTTTTTTTTATTTTTTATACTGTTTGATTTATTAAAGTTTTTGTGTATTCACCCAAGTGCTGTTTCTTCTTCCTCAAAAACCCTTAGTTTTAGCCCGCTGCCAAGCTACTAGTGTACTTTGCTAAACCAATATGTAATTATGTGCTTTGTGTGAAGTAAAGCAAAAATCTTGGAAGTTGTATTTAACAGTGCTTGGATATTCAATTTACCTGGATATTTATTCTTTCTATTCTAGGTGAGCTGCCGCTGTCCCTTGCGGCTTGCACCAGCCAGCCTGACATAGTACACTACCTGACGGAGAATGCTCACAAGAAGGCAGACCTGCGTCGTCAGGACTCCAGGGGCAATACTGTTTTGCATGCATTGGTTGCTATTGCTGACAACACTCGAGAGAATACTAAATTTGTCACCAAGATGTATGACCTTCTTGTTGTTAAGTGTGCCAAACTGTATCCTGAATGTAGCCTGGAGGCAATACTGAACAATGATGGTATTTCCCCTTTAATGATGGCTGCAAAGCTTGGAAAAATAGGGGTGAGTATGTCACTGGGTAACCATGTAGGGTTTGGGTATGTTTTTTTTTTTTTTTTTTTTAGTTTTAGTAGGGGGGTACAGTTAGAACAGGTTTTTTTTTCTCTTGTGCCCATTGTGTCCCATTGGGTAGACTTCTTATTTTCTGTGCTGGATAAATTGTGGTTTATTGCCCCAGTTGGAGAGATCTACCCTCACGTCCTGTCCTGGTGCAGAGTGAGGGTGCTATCATGGTGAGTGGATATTTTGGATCAGGGGCTGGGTAGTTTTAGATTTAGAGAGCTTAGGCAGGGTGTGTATGTTTACTTTTTCGGAAAGCTCACTTTCTCTTAAAGACTTAACTAAACCACATAACATTCCTAGCATCTACAGAAAATACCTGCTTGTCTTGCAAGAAATGCAATGCCTTTGTTTCCTGTGAGGTTAACTGGAATCCAAACAATCTAAACTAAACATCTAATCCTATGATCAGCCTACATATAATACAGATGAACAAAGAGAGACATATTAAAAGTCCAGCCTGTGTAGAATCCTTGGTCCCTTCCATAGATACAATGGAGGAGACATTGTGTTCTCCCTTGGATGGGAAGTGTTATTCAGAGGATTACCAGTTGAAAAAATTAAAACTGCAATACGTTACATTGTTGTGCCTGGGTTTAAAGGGGTTGTAAAGGTTCATGTTTTTTCTCCTCAAATGCACTCAATTGTTGCCCAGGCTTCTCGGCTCTTCATTGGATACATTCAATGAAGACACGCTGCGCAACTTAAGGAAGGCGGCCGCACCGCTACCAACCTCCATTCAAAAAACACTACTGAAAGAACAACTACTAAGAATCTACCGCCAGCCAAACCCAAAAAACGATAAGCCACCGCAGCGAGTACAACACTTAGAATGCGCCCTGATCAACACAAGATCTGCAGTCAAGCACAGACAGGAAATCCACGACTTCATCATCCAACACAACACAGATTGCCTCTTTATCACAGAAAGTTGGCTTACACCCGGCTGTAATCCCATCCTAGCAGAATTGGTGCCCGAGAACTATCGCATCCTAACCGAGCATAGAACAGGTCAAAGAGGAGGAGGCCTTGCAGTGATCTACAAATCCCACCTCGCTCTCACCAAACCTACCCTACAGAACGCACTGCCCTTTATGGAAACACTCACCCTGCAACTTCAACCTACACCCGAGGAAACCGTCCACATACTACTATGCTACAGACCACCCGGACCAAAGACACATCTCCTCACACCCTTCACCGAATTCTTCTCTACATACACCCTGAAAACCAAAAACCTGCTGTTACTTGGGGATTTCAACCTCTGGGCTAACTCAACTCAGGATCCCATCGCTACCGCCTGCATCGACCAACTCGAAGAACGCGGTCTGCAGCAACTGATAAAGACTTCTACGCACACGTCAGGTCACACTCTGGACCTCATCTTCAAGCAAAACGTGAATATCAACAAATTGGACAACAGACCTTTACCATGGACCGACCACCACGCCATCAAATTTATATTAACCACCGATACCGTCCTTCAAAAACCTAAACCCCCTACAACTATACATTGGACAAGATCACAGAAGAAATTACACTCTGAGCTCTTCAAAACCACACTAGCGACAAAAATAGAAGTACCAAATCTGAACCACTCAACGGAACAAACACTCAACGCTTTAAACAAAGCGTTACTACAAACAGCAGACACAGTCGCTCCGAAACGCAGAGCTCTCAGCCGGAAAAATAACTCAGGCTGGTTCAACGACCCCCTCACCTTACTGAAACAGGATCGCAGAAGAGCTGAAGGAGCCTGGAGGAGGAACCCATCAAAAGAAAACCTCACAAAGTACAAAATCCTCACCAAAAATTACCACAAAGCGATCTTTAAAGCCAAAAAAGACCATTTCGCAAACACCATCTCCAAAGCCCTCAACCGTCCACGGGAACTTTTTAAACTAGTCGCTAAGGCCATGAACCCCTCCTGCTTGGAGCCCCCTGCAAGTGAGACACAGGAATTCTGTAATGAACTATCTGACTTTTTTATCGACAAAATCGAAAAGATTCGGGCATCAGTTCAACAGAAAAAAAACACCAACCCCACCCAGATACAGCAAGAAGAAGCAATCAACACAAAGAATGTACGATCGACGAACTTCGAGCTGGTCCCAATTACCATCGACACCACAAAAAACATCATCAGAAGCCTCCGAGACAACACATCACCCAATGACATCATTCCTACAAAACTTTTAAAAGAATGCACGGACATCTTGGCACCCATCATAACGCACATCATAAACCAATCATTCAAGGAAGGGATTGTTCCGAACAACCTCAAGCAAGGCATAATAAAACCCCTCTTAAAGAAACCCAACCTCGACCCGAAAGACCCTAATCAGCGCAGACCGATAACAAGCCTCAACACGATCTCCAAGATCATGGAGAAAGCAGTAGTACAACAGCTTCAGCCCCACCTGGACGAGCACAAACTCCTAGATCCTCTACAATCAGGTTTTCGCCCAGGCCACGGCACAGAAACGGCTCTTCTTAAGATATGGGATGACGCCCTCGAAGCAGGTGATGACGGAGAATCATGTCTCCTAGTGCTGCTGGACCTCAGTGCAGCCTTTGACACGGTAGACCACAACATACTGATCGCACGACTCAAAGAAGTAGCAGGAGTCTCTGACGCGGCCCTACCGTGGTTCGCATCTTTCCTTGAAAATCGCACTCAGACCGTGAAACTTGGAGGGTTTACATCAGAATCACGGACCACTACATGCGGAGTCCCGCAAGGATCGCCCCGTTTCACCTGTACTCTTCAACATCTACATCCGCCCGCTCCTCAAAATCATCAGCAAACAGGACCTGCGCTACCACTCCTATGTGGACGACACGCAGCTTTACCTTCGAATCACCAACAAAAAAGACCAATTTCATGAACTTGGAAAGTGCCTCACACTGATCGACAATTGGATGACAGAAAACTCCCTCAAACTTAACGGATCCAAAACAGAACTACTCACCCTTCACGCAAATAGGAAATCCATTTCTAGGACCACCGGGACACCACCCACCGTCCTCGGACAAACCATCGCACCAAGCAATAAAGCCAAAAGCCTCGGAGTCACCTTTGACTCTGACATGTCGTTGGATGCACAAATAGGATCAGTTGTCAGTGGTTCTCATCATCTGCTCCGAATGCTACGTAGACTCATCCCCTTCATTCCAGAAAAGGACACGGCAGTAGTTGTGGGAATGATCATCAACTCACGACTCGACTACGCAAATTCCCTCTATTTAGGACTACCAAAATACCAGATTTCACGTCTACAAGTCGTCCAGAACACGGCAGCCAGACTGGTAACAGGTAAAAAGCCGTGGGAATCAGTCTCCCCAGCCTTGAGATCCCTCCACTGGCTGCCCGTACAGGACCGGGTGACATTCAAGACACTCTGCCTCACCCACAAATGTATACAGGGGACCGCTCCCCAATACTTAAGCGAGAAAATAAAACCCTACGTCACCAAGCGCGTTCTCCGGTCAACCGACCAAAACCTTCTCCAAATCCCTAAATCCCGCTACAAATCGAAGGGAAAACGTAGATTTTCGGTCCAAGGACCACGGCTCTGGAATGCTCTACCCTCTACAATCCGCTTGGAAGAAAACCATCAGGCCTTTAGGAAAAAACGAAAGACCCACCTCTTCTGAAGGACCGGAATGACTCTAGACGGGAAGCGCCTTGAGGCGATTTAGTTCGCATTTGTTGCGCTATACAAGTTACTCACTCACTCATTCATAACGGTACAGTCATGCTCACGCTGCTGTCAATCAAATCCAATGACCCCGGGGGTGGGGGGGGGGGGGGTTCGTGGTCGAGTCCTGCAATTGACGACTATGGCCGCCGAATGCAGGACTCAGGAGCGCAACCGCAAGCTAACCCCCTTGGGATAGCGCTTCCCAGAGGGGGGTTAGCCCTTGCGTGGAGGAGTCGAGACAGCTGCCGAGTGATCCCAGAACAGGAGGATCTGGGCCACTCTGTGCAAAAAAAAACTGCACAGTGGAGGCAATTATGACATGTTTGGTATTTAAAAAAATAAATAAAAATCAAACCTTTAGTACCACTTTAAATATATTTTCAAACTAGCATGCTGGCATAACAGCTAGTCATTTACGATTATCACAAGGAAGCCAGCAGTGGCAGCCCCAATAATTTCTTTACGCATAATTAATAAATATTTATATTCAGTATACATGTATCATCTAACCTAACTCAAAAACTTACGGCTGCAAAATATTGGAATGAAAAAAAAAAAAAAAAAACTTCCCTATTTATTTGGTATTTTGCTGCCCTCTTGTGGTACTAGTGAAGATTGCATACTAAATACAAATATTCTTATTTGTGGAGGTAGAATATATAGAATGCAGTTGTATAGTGAATTTAAATATACATTCTGGCCATTATTAGCTTGGGCAAGCAGTTTTTACCCATGTTGCTACCAAAATGTCATGCCAATGAAACGGAAGTAATTTTAAAAAAATACGTTTAGCCATATTAATTGCAGACAGTCCTAACTGGGCTGCTGCACATCATTTATATTTTGCATTGTTGTTAACGGCTTCAATACAGGGCACTTTTACCCCCTTCCTGCCCAGGCCAAATTTCAGCTTTCAGCGCTGTCGCACTTTGAAAGACAATTGCGCAGTCATGCAACGCTGTACTTGAGTGAAACTTTTATCATTTTTTTTCCACACAAATGGAGCTTTCTTTTTGTGGTATTTAATCACCACTGGGTTTTTTATTTTTTGCTAAACAAGCGAAAAATGTGAATTTTTTTTTTTTTTTTTTTTTGCCTTTTTAGTTTCTGTAAGATAATGTTGTAAACAAGTCATTTTCCCCTTCACTGATGTGTGCTAATGAGGCGGCTCTGATGGGACACTAATGCGTAATGATAGGTGGCACTGAAAGGCAGCCCTGACTGGCATTTCTAAAGGGTTAAAGATTGGCATAACTGATGGGCACAGAGTGGTATCACTAATGGACACAGATTGGTGTCACTAATGGGCACACCTTGGCAGAGCCAATAGGCACTGACTGGCATCACTGCTGGGCACTGTTGGGGCTGCACAGATAATCAGGGCACTGATGATCGGTGCCCTGATTTTCTGTAATGGTCTCCCCTGTGAGGAGATGCTGCTGATCGGCTCTCCTCACACTCTTAGTGTTAGGCGAGGAGAGCCGATAAATGGCACTTACATGTTTTAAATGTGATCAGCTGTCATTGGACACAGCTGATCACATGGGTAGAGAGCTGCAAGTGCGGTCAGACTGAGGAGACGTCCCAGAACGAGAGGGTATCCCGCGCGGCGTCATTTGTCTATACGGCTGGCAGGAGGAGGCTAAAGTATACAGTAGCAAGAAAAAAATGTAATTCTCTTTTGAATTAACTGGTTTTCTGCAGTAATTTAACATTTAGTTATCTGATCCTCATTTAAGTCTCAATAGACAAAAACCCAATGTGCTTAAGCTGATAACAAACAAACAATCCTAATTTCTCATGCCTTTATGGAACACACCCATTAGTCCTCATGCACATTACCAGCGTCTGACACTTTTTTTTCCAGCTTCAAAACTCTTCTCCATTTTATTCTATGGCCCATGCACACACACACACAGGCTTTTAGGAGCTGTAAGTGGCATAGGCGTTTTGAAGCTGCAAAAAAAACCCAGGGCCAGCATGTTCTAAAGACCAGCGTTGCAGCTGGAAAAATGTCTGGCGCTGCTTCGGCTGCTAAACGTGGCTTCACGGTGGATAACAATGTTAATCGTTTTTTTTTTTTTACGTCAAAATCAATAGTTCCCTATGAGAGCTGTCTTAAATGATCTGGCTTTCAGCCCATAAATTTGAATGGAAGTCTCATCCAAGTCGGATCATCATGGCCCACTTGTGTGGCCAGCCAGTGACGTCACCATGAGACCCTGTCCCTGGTGACGACCCAGTGCTAGAATTATTGCTCTTGATCTGACATTCACTATAATACCTCACATGTGTGGTGCGACCGCTGTTTACATACCAACGTGTGACTGACACTTTTTAATTTTTTTGTAAATCAACTTTTTTTAATTATCACACGGAATGTAAACATCTCTTGTCACAGTGATGGGTCCTCTTTTCTCAGACATGTGGGGTCTTAGACCCCAGGTTTTTCCTATGCCCTGCTTCAGATCTTGCAGAGATTGATATAATGCGAAGATTTTTTCAAACCAGTAATGGTTTGTTCACAACTGGTGAAACTCTAAGCGACTCTCTGACTCTTTGGTCAGTGGGCGCAACGGCCAGCTGCAGTCTTGGGTTTCCTCTGGGGGACAGGAGAGCCCAGGAAGGTTTGCAAAGGCATTCCAGTGCGTATTTAGCACCTAGGTTTGCTTTTACATGAGAGTGCTACTCCAAAAGGTGCATTTTCTTATTCTGAAGTCAGTTTGTAGTGGATTTACTTTAATGCTTAGGGTCATTGCCCTGCTGAATCACCTAACTTCTACGAAGTATTAGATGGCAGACATTATTGGGTATTTTGGTAAACTTGGGAGTTTTTCCCTTGATGATGGCAAGTGGCCCAGACCCTGCGGCAGACAGGCAAGCCCAAATCGTGATGTTTCCTCCACCATACTTAACTATTGGGATGATGTTTTTATGTTGGTAAGCTGTGCCCTTTTTGCGACATGGACACCCTGCTTATTCAAAAGACTTGATATGGTAGACTCCTGAACAGGGATTTTTGCCAGTTCCACTGATGTCTTTAAGACTTTAGCTGTTACTGGTGGGTCCTTCTTTAACCCATTGAGGATTCTGCGTTGTGCCTTGGAATTCACTTTAGCTGGATGCACACTTCTAGGAAAAGTAGCCACTGTCTCCATTTATAGACCATTTGTCTGTCGACTGATGGATGCCCAAACACTTTTAGATTGTTTTGTGTCTTTCCAGCCTTATTGTCAGGTCACCCATAGCCAGGTGACAAGTGCACCCCGTAGGGGTCAGGGATGCACCACAGGGTGGTGAATCCTATGGCCGACTACTGCTAGCAGAGACGAAGCGTGAACCTAAGATCACCCAGGGCGCGGAGTCTAAGACCCAGTTTTGTATTCACCAGAGCCTTTGATGGTAAGGATGGTCTTGGCCGCAACTGGGTCCAGGTCGCATCCCCGAGATTCCTCAAGTCACACTCCGCAGGGAGAAAGGGGAAGCAGTCAGCAGGACAAACAGTGGTGATGGGCAAGCCGAGGTCAGGGCAACAGGCAGACAAGGATAACCGTGGGACATGCAAATAGTCAGGGGCGCAGGCAGACAGGGAAGTCGGGAACAAGCCAAAACGGTACACGGAAGATGAACGAAGCACTCTGCAAACAGGAACTAGCAACTATACTGCAGACAGGAACTAAGCATAGGAACACTGTTGAACAGCACTGCAGACCTGTAGAGCAACGGTTAATATAGGCTTCCTGGGATGGACTAGGGTGGAGCCATACAGGAAGAGGAAGTGATAAAAAGGGGAACCAGAGCAGGGTCAGCCTCTAATGGACACATGGAGATCAGGTAAGCAGACAGACTTGTTGCATATTCATGACAGTACCCTCCCTCTTAAGGCCCCTCCCCCTCCCCAGCCTGGAGCCAGGGCTAAAGGGGAATCCCAGAAGAAACCTCCCCGACAAATGGGGCGCAAGGATCTCAGATGCAGAAATCCAAGACGCCTCCTCAGGACCAAATCCTCTCCAAAGCACAAGGTACTGAAGAATGCCTCTGCAGAGACGAGAATCCAGAACTTGAGTATCCTCATTGACCAGAACCGAAGTAGGGACAGGAGGAGAGGATTTATTGCGGACCAAAGGCCTTTTAGGAATAAGTAAGGGCATGAGAGGGTCAACAGGAATCCGAGGAGGATCAAGCAGACCCTTAAAGATGAACTGGGGATTAAGCACAGGACCATCAGACTGGGCAGAGGTCAGAGGAACCCTGAAGTCAGGTTGGTTAGAAGGTGACAGGGCACAGGAGTCAAGCTGGATAGCAGGGAAACCAGCAGAATGCAGAGAGCCCTGAAAACAAGGTAGAAAACCCCATTTGGCCGAATGAGGCAATCTATCCAAAGGATGGATTGAGCCCCTTAGACAGGTTGCAGGAGGGCCTGAACAAGAAAAGGTAGGAGGCTCACTGGGCATGGGCTGACCTGGCATAGCTGATGCAGAGGCCGATTGAATAGCATAGTCAGGTGTAGTGATTACCCGAATCGCATCACAAGGCGTAGTGACTGCAGAACTCGCAGACAAGTTAGCCTGGCTGTGCGTTTTAGGGACAGTCAACGGTAAACTGGAGTGAATGATCGGCTCAGGTTCACAGACGGGCTCCTCATCCAGAGTGCTACATTGGCTAGAAAGTGCATCAGCCTGACTATTGCAGGACACATTCCGGACACCACTACATGTGGTAGGACGAGCAAAAGATTCTGGAATGGTGGCAACAGGAAGTTTCTCTTTTGGGGCAACCTTGGGTAGGCAAGACGTGGAACAGGAGGGACCCCAAGCCAGGATCTGTCCGGCAGTCCAGTCAATGTGAGGAGAATGGAGTCTTAACCAAGGAAGACCCAAAACGATAGGAGCTTAGGTTTTAGGTAGAACAAGGAAGGATATCCACTCCTGGTGAAGTGTGCCTACTGACATCTTAACAGGGACTGTCTGGAAGCGAATAGGACCCCCCGGGAGAACAGTGCCATCAATCGCCGAGACCACCAATGGTGTGGTGAGGGGCAAAAGGGTAAGTCTCATGGACGATGCGATTTCCCAGTCTATGAAATTGCCAGCGGCTCCGGAATCCAGATATGCCGAGACCGAATGAGAAGAAGCACCAAAATGAAGGGACACAGGAAGAAAAAGACGAGAAGGTGAAGGAGATATTTCTGGATCCAATACTCCACCTTCCAGATGTATTGAACCCGAGCGTTTCTCGGGGCGAAGAGGGCAAGTGTCACGAAAATGACTTTTGCCCCCACAGTATAGACACAGGCCTAGAGTTCTGCGCCTGGCACGTTCCTCAGGGGATAGCCTGGTCCGACCCAGCTGCATGGGTTCCTCAGTTGGCAAGGGATGCTCCACGGGTCGAAGAGAGGGCAGCTCAGGCTGACTAAGGGCCAAGGGATGTTGGCGTCGCTTTTCTAGGGTCCTTTCCTGAAAGCGAATATCGATCTGATTACACAAGGAGATCACTCCGTCCAGATCAGTGGGGATGGTTCTTCCTGCTAGTTCATCCTTCACTCTATCAGATAGGCCATGCAAAAAGGTTGCGACTAAGGCCTCATTGTTCCAGCTCAGTTCAGCTGAGTGGATACGGAACTGAAGAGAATATTGTCCCACTGAACGGGATTCTTGGCGGAGACGTAAAAGGGCGCTGGCTGCTGAAGAGACACGAGCCGGTTCTTCAAAGATATTCCGAAAAAGTTTCAAGAAAACAGGCAGGCTAGAAACCACTGGATCATTCAATTCCCACAGAGGGGCAGCCCAGGCTAAGGCTTCCCCGGAGAGGAGAGAAATGATATAGGCTATCTTGGCCCGATCAGACAAGAAGTACTGGGGCAGGAGCTCAAAATGAATAGTGCATTGGCTAAGGAATCCCCTGCAGGCTTTGGAGTCTCCAGAAAATGAATGCGACTCTGCGACTGGTGCAACAGGTGCAGCTGCTGGTTGTACTTGGGGTTGCGGATTCGGGGTTCCCAGCGGGGTCTGAAGCTGATCAAAGCGGGAAGCCAGATCCTGAGGGAAACGCATCACCTGATCCTGATTAGCTTCATGCGTCTCGAGTCTGCGAACAATGCACTGTAATGGATCATCTGCGGGGAGCGGCATGTCGGCCGGATTCATGGCTGTTCAAACTGTCAGGTCACCCGAAGCCAGGTGACAAGTGCACCCCGTAGGGGTCAGGGATGCACCACAGGGTGGTGAATCCTATGGCCGACTACTGCTAGCAGAGACGAAGCGTGAACCTAAGATCACCCAGGGCACGGAGTCTAAGACCCAGTTTTGTATTCACCAGAGCCTTTGATGGTAAGGATGGTCTTGGCCGCAACTGGGTCCAGGTCGCATCCCCGAGATTCCTCAAGTCACACTCCGCAGGGGGAAAGGGGAAGCAGTCAGCAGGACAAACAGTGGTGATGGGCAAGCCGAGGTCAGGGCAACAGGCAGACAAGGATAACCGTGGGACATGCAAATAGTCAGGGGCGCAGGCAGACAGGGAAGTCGGGTACAAGCCAAAACGGTACACGGAAGATGAACGAAGCACTCTGCAAACAGGAACTAGCAACTATACTGCAGACAGGAACTAAGCATAGGAACACTGTTGAACAGCACTGCAGACCTGTAGAGCAACGGTTAATATAGGCTTCCTGGGATGGACTAGGGTGGAGCCATACAGGAAGAGGAAGTGATGATAAAAAGGGGAACCAGAGCAGGGTCAGCCTCTAATGGACACATGGAGATCAGGTAAGCAGACAGACTTGTTGCATATTCATGACACTTATGCAGATCAACTACTCTTGGTCGTATGTCTTCAGAGTTTCTTTTTTGCGAGGCATGGTTCATATCAGCTGATGCTTTTTATGATCCAAAGAGAAAACCAAATATATGGGACTCTTGTATGCCTCCAATAGTAAACACACATGAATTAAAATACTATAGATTTTTTATTGTTACAAACCTTAAGCATTGATACATCCAAATGTATATGAAAACAATCCATATTACACACAAGGTCATAAGTTGATGTAACTATCTGCAACACATCCCAGTTACAATGTTGGCATGGTCGATGTGGTAGGGTCAACGCATTTTGCAGGAATCCCTGCATCTTCAGGACCTTACAGATCTCACTTGTCTCCCCATGTGACAATAATACAATGTTTTAAACTAAAAAACAAGCAAAACCTCAAATGAAAATCAATGACCAGAAAGGAGCATCTTAAAATGTTTGAGTGTCTTTTATTAATCAAAGTAGCTCTAAACCAAAACTTCAAACTCGTTTCATTAACTGGACTCCAGGTGTGCCAACTACTGACTTCAATTGTCTTTCGTTGAAAAATAGCCTATGAGTTCACATACTCTCTTCTAGCACTGTGACTGTTTAATGGGTGTGTTTAATAAAGACATGAACTTAAAATTGTTTGTGTGTTATCAGCGTAACCACTTCAATTCCAGGCCCTTTCGCCCTTTCCTGCCTTGGCCAATTTTCAGATTTCAGCGCTGTCACAATCTCATGGTCAACGCCCAAATTTTTCTTTTGGGGGGATTTAATTGCCACTTTTTTTTTTTTGTGCTAAACAAACCAAAGTTTCTCTTAGTTTGTTGTGCAATTTTGCGAATTCATAATTTTTCTTCTTCACTGATGTGTTGATAAGGCTGCACTAAATATCAGTATAAACAATGTGCTGACAGCTTTGCCGGTTATCAGCTGTCCTTGCCTCACACAGACACAACATGTGAGAAAAGCATGGTCACTAACCAGCAAGTCTGTTGACATGTGATCAGCTGTGATTGGACGCAGATGATCGGTAAAGAGCCACTATGATTGTCCCAAAGGACACAGAAGTCACACAGTGACAGCCAGGAGGCGGGGTTCTGGGAGGGCATCCATGGACACTCTCCCAGAACTGGAGGACCATGCTGTAGCTGTCCTTCTTTTTTTTTTTTTTTTTTTTTTTTTTTTTTGGTATATCGTGGTTGGCAAGTGGGTAATTGCATTGGCCCAGATTCAAGAAGCACTTGCGCCCGCGCAACCATAGTTGCGCGGCGCAAGTGCTTACTTGCTCCGGTGTAACGAGTGCTCCTGATTCAGGAACCTCGTTACACCGACTGAAGCCTAGGATGTGACAGACATAAGCCTCCTTATGCCTTCACATCCCAGGCTGCATTCTTGCGTTGGCCGCTAGGGGGCGCGGCCATTGTGATCGGCGTATAGTATGCAAATTGCATACTACCACCGATTCACAAAAGTTGCGCGGGCCCTGCGTACGCAAGGTACGGAGTTTCCGTACGGCGCCTTTAGCATAAGGCTGCTCCTGCTAATAGCAGGCGCAGCCAATGCTAAAGTATAGCTGCGCCTCCCGCCCGTGAAATTTAAATTTCACGTCGTTTACGTAAGTGAACCGTGAATGGCGCTGGACGCCATTCACGTTCACTTAGAAGCAAATGACGTCCTTGCGACGTCATTTGCCACAATGCACGTCGGGAAAGTTTCCCGACGGAGCATGCGCTGTTCGCTCGGCGCGGGAGCGCGCCTAATTTAAATGATTCCCGCCCCCAGCGGGATCATTTACATTAGGCAGCCTTGCGCCCGGCTGTTTACCATATTGCCCGCGCAATTTACGGAGCAACTGCTCCGTGAATCGCATGCAAAGTGCAATATTTGCGTGGGCGCAGAGAAAAAAATTTGCTCTTTGCCCACGCAAATATTGCGCGATTCTACCTGAATCTGGGCCACTGTGTTTGTCTATTATTGTGACTTGGACGAGGATCAGATGACATTTTATGGCAAATTACTACAGGAAATTACCTAATTCCAAGGGAATTACATATTTTTTTTCTTGCCACTGTATTCTTTAACAACATGTTTTTTTCGTTGTCATTGAGTCAACATGTGGTGATTATAATACTCTGACGTGTCCTAATTTTTCTTTGACTGAATTTGCCATTAGTAATTTAGACCTTGATTGACATTGTCCCTTCTAGATATTTCAACACATAATCCGCCTAGAGATGAAGGATGAAGAAGCCAGGCATTTGTCGCGCAAGTTTCGTGATTGGGTCTATGGCCCGGTTTACTCCTCTCTGTATGATTTATCTTCCCTAGACACATGTGGTGAAGAAGTGTCAGTGCTGGAAATCTTGGTTTACAACAGCAAAGTGGAGGTATGAACAGTCAATTTGTGTTTTATACTCGGGATATATTCTATGAACATGTCTGCCCAGTTTTGTCAGATATCTGTCTTTTTAATATCAGAGACTTTAAAGAAGACAGTACTTTTTTGATTATTTAATGTTAATAAAAAGTACTACGTTTTTACATTTTGGTATCTTCCAATAATAAATCTGAGAAGGGTCTTTGTTAACACTGTAATCATTAAAGAGGACCTTCCTCCTAATCCCCACCCCCTCTATAAACTGGCAATAAAAAGTGGACGTCCTCCAGTACACAAGATGCCTGTCGTGCCGTCCTGACCCCTCCCCAACGCGTATTAATGCAGGCATAACGTGTCTACTTCAGGGGGAAATAATGACTTGGCAATGTCCCTGACCTTTTTTCCTTCACATCCACTAATTTTTATGCCCATGCCACCATTTTTAACATTTACATCTCCAGTGTGCTCATACTTGTCAGTCATTATATGCAAGATGTAACGTATAACGTTATACACTTCATCTTGCGCATGTGCAGATGAGGCATGACGTACGCTATCACATCCATCTGTTGGGGGAGAAGCCTTCTCCCGAAATCTTATGAGATCTGTAAGGGAAAGGGTGGTCTCTTTTTTTTTTTTTTCAGTTTATTTTCAAGATCTCCCTGGAAGCAATAATGATGTTGCCTTCCCAGTGGGCATCCGGGGCCATTTCATCACTATCTTAAGGGAAACCAGGAAGTGGAAACCAAAAGGCAAAAACTTTTTGTTATAAAAAAAACAGTGTTGGATGAAGTCACATCAGCATGCAGAGATGCATTTTAATGTGACTTTTAACCTCCCTGGCGGTATGATTCTTTCAGAAAAAACATGCTGAAAGCGGTACCATTATTTGCAAGGAAATTTGGCGTTTTATATTGTAGGCCTGTAATTTTTAGAAATAACTCACTTAAATCTGACCAAACAAGATCCCGGGTAGGCATCCCGGGTATGACATTTTTTTAAAAACAAAATTATAAATTATAATATAATAAATAACTATAAATAATTATAACAAATAATAATATAATTATAATAAAAATTATTCAATAATGTAATCAAATCAAAATCACTGAAATTTGCTCAGTTGCAGAATTGTTGCTGTCATTATTTTTTTTTTTTTATGACAAATTTCCCCACAAATCGCTATCGCACAATTCTGCAAGTGATTATAATTTATTATCGCTGTTTTCTAGCTGATCTAAAACTATTTTTGACATAAAGGGACACTTTTGGTTGCTATGGACAATCTACAGTTTGCAGGGAGAAAAAAAGGTTTTTATTATATAAAATGACATGCAGGACACTGGGCAGACCACTAGGGACAGGGGGGGTGTGTTTTTTTTACATACAGTACTGTAATCTATAAGATTACAGTATACTGTATGTAATGTGCTTGTTTACTTTTTTAAATTTGGCGCTGTTCTCCGTCCCCGTGCGTCGTAACGTCGCAGGGAACGGAGATCGGCGGCACAGGAGGACGCTGTGTGAATCGAGCGAGGTCCCGCTCGCTCACACAGCGCGGTGGCATCGCTGGATCCAGGGACAAGGTAAGTAAACACTCCCTGTACATCCAGCGAGGCGAGCCCGAGTCTGACTCGGGGTTACCGATCCTAGCCCAAAAATCTCACCCCGAGTCAGACTCGGGAACACCGCCCAGGAGGTTAATAAAAGGAGTGAAAGTTCCACTTTAAAACATATGTAAACCCAGTAACAAAATTGTGTATATTGCACTTTACTTTTTTTTTTTCCAGAACAGAAACTTCACTTTTAAGACTACAGTCCTTGTACCGCCAGATCTCCATTCACCTTAGAACTGTGTTGAAGCCTGGCTAGGACATTAATAAAATGTGTATGGGATACACCACATAACCCGCCACCTGTTATGAGACCTAATGGAAGTAATAACACTGTTAAACAAGGACTGATTAAACATGAGCTCATTTCGGCCAGTTAATACTCTCTCACACAACAGTTCATTGGGCAAATGGCAGAGCTGACAAATTGCTAGGCCTGGCCTGCTTTACATTTATGTTAATGTCCTAAATGCGGTGGATTCATACAGAAATGTTACCTAGTAATAAATAACACTGAAATCTGTATTCATTGCTTTATTTTAAATGTTTATGATTTTCAAAGCAGATATGTCTCCAAGCAGAATGGTCAGATATTTCTGTCTGTCTCCCATGCAGAACCGCCATGAAATGTTAGCAGTTGAACCCATCAACGAACTGCTGAGAGATAAATGGAGGAAATTTGGTGCTGTCACATTCTACATTAGTGTTGTCTCCTATCTCATTGCCATGATCATCTTCACGTTAATAGCATATTACAGGCCAATGGAGGGCAAAGTGAGTGTAAAAAAATGAAACCATCACATTAACAAGTGTTAATGTGAAGACCTTCAAAACCTGACTGTAAAGTGTGATCTCCAATGTATTTCAGAATTTTTCACCCAAATGCATTAGTTAGTGGAAGTATGGATTTGAGGGTGTGTTATCTGAAAAGTGGTTTAGCCTTTCCTATTAAAGTATATGTGAACTCTTACCTGTTCAAACAACCCATTTAGTTTTTAAAATTAAAATTCAAGGCAAAACAAACTGGTGTGTGTGTATGTATGTATGTATGTGTATGTGTGTATATATATATATATATATATATATATATATATATATATATATTATAGTGGGGGAGAAGAATGAAGGGGGGCATATCAGCAAGAGGCAGAGAAAGAGCAGTACATTAATCTTCCCAGTGAATGGCTGTGCAGGGGGAATGTCAGCACGAGTCGTGAACCATGGAGGACAGAAGGGCTGTGCTCCGAGCACATCCAGAAACCTGACCGTGCTGGAATGGCTGTGCTCATTCCTAGCGTGGTCAGTTTGCAATAGGAAACAGAGGGACTGGCTAGATTGCCATGCATTTCACACAAAGGAAGAAATACAAAGAGAACAGGATACTTTTGAAAACAAGTACATGGTACATATCAGGAATATAACATTTTTGGGTTACAAACACTTTTAAGGCACCTATTATCACTTTTGCATGTAACCTTGTTATGGAAGGCTCACATTTACACATGGAAATTGGATATTTGTACAAACTGTACATGCATTGCTCACTCCAGTTCCAGTTTATTTTTGTGAACTGGTGCCCAAAATTCAACTGCATACCCTAGATGAGGCCTTTTGCTTTGCCCTGTCCTCTCCTACTACTTCCTTTTAACCACTCTTTTTCTCTCCCTGTATTCCTCTCCCTCATAACTAAGACGTATATTTTCTTTTGTTAGCCACCCTACCCATACAAGACCACAACGGATTATCTACGGCTAGCAGGAGAGCTTCTTACACTTGTTACAGGAGTATTTTTCTTTTTTTCCAATGTAAGTACTGTTTATATGCCTTTATTTAAAAATAAGTAAATATATATATATATATATATATATATATATATATATATATATATATATATATATATATGTGTGTGTGTGTGTGTGTGTGTGTGTGTGTGTATGTAATGGTATATTTGTGTTTGAAAGAGCTTACACGTATTAAGTTAGGCTGATGATTGGTTCATCTCTTTGGTGAGCAATGAAAGGTAGTTAACTCCTCAAAAATGGTGGGTGAAGAGAACCTCTTGTGTTCAAGCGATTTTTCACCCACATTTTACTTGCTAGCACTGGCAAAGCTTTAGGGGTTGCAGGGGTCACAATGGGTAACTCTCGACCATGCTCCACAGGGACCATGTGGCTTCCCTTCGACAGGCATCACTAAATTGTGGGCCGGGTAGCGGTTCCATGGGCCCGCCATTTAGCTTCTGCTTTTTCCCACAGCCCTGGCATTGTCATTCTCACAGCAGAGCACAGAGCTTGAGACAGTTCTGGATGGAAAGAGGGAGCAGAAGCTGCCAGATGTAACTTTTTAAGTTAAACAGCCGGCCATTGGTTGCTAGGATGCATGGTGGTCCTAGGTGGTCCTAGCAAGCAATCATCAGCTTATTAATATGAAAGTCTATAAGGAGCTGTCATTCCTCCAGCTCTCCACTCTGCTGTACATCTGTGTAAAGTTAGGAGAGTAAAGGGGCAGAGCTGCAGGGGGCTGTCAATTAGGCGGAAGAACTGCAGGGAGCTGAAAAGTGGGGGGGGGGGGGGAGTGCTGCAAGAGGCTGTGGTGTGCCGTGGGGGACTGGGCTGCAGTTGGCTGTGAAGTGGGGGGCAGAGCTGCGGGGGGCTTGGTTGTAAAGTGGGGGGTAGAGTTGCAGGAGGGACGCTGTGGTGTGAAGTGGGGACAGAGCTGTGGTGTGATGTGGGGGGCAGAGCTGCAGGGGAGCTCTGTTATGAAGGGGGGCTGTGATGTGAAGGGGGAAAGACCTACAGGGGCTGTGATGTTGAAGGGTCAGGCATAGGACACTGTTGTGGGTGGGACAGAGCTGTAAAGGGAGACAGGGGACACCCCTGTGAAGGGGTTATTGTGATATGTAGTGGGACTGAGGGAGTAAGAATGGGATTGTGATAAAAGGGGGATGGGAGGCTGTCATGCAAAGGACCTGTGTCATTGCACAAGCATGCGATTCGGACCGCTGCCCATGGCTTGCACTCTTTTAGAACTTCTTCTTGCATTTTTCCCATGCTTCTTCTTGTCTTTGATTCGCATCACTGTAGCTTGGAAAAATGAAAAGTGTAACTACATTTTTATATTCACATTTTTCATATAATCGTAGAAGATGAGAGATAAGTGATCATTGATTGCTTGGGGTTGCATTCCTTTATGTGTTTTATTTTTTAGTACTATGAATTGGTTTGTGGGTCTCTTACCTGCAGTGTGAAGACCAGAGTGGGTGGGAGGTGAGGCACATTCAATGGAAGCTTTATGTGGGGGGGAAAGGTGTGATTTCCATGTGTGGACCTAAGTGTTTAATATTTACCTAAAATATCAGCACCCCAAAAAGACTAAATCCTGTGTCTTATTTGTTTCTTTAAGCTAAAAGACCTGTTTATGAAGAAGTGTCCGGGTGTAAATTCCTTGTTTATAGATGGATCCTTCCAACTGCTTTAGTAAGTTTTCCTTTCCTATATTAGAAACCTGTGCTAGGCTTGTTTCCTAGTGTGGTATAACATGATCTATTGTTGACAAAATCTGATGTACTTGTATCTATTAGTCACCAAAGTGATACCTGTAAAGTATTAGACTGCCAATATTTCTACTTGCAACATTTAAGCATAATCTTACTGATTTTTCCTATTTCTGTCTTTCTACCTTCAGCTTCATATATTCGGTACTTATCATTGTCACGGCTGCCCTGTACTTGGCTGGCATTGAGGCTTACCTGGCTGTAATGGTGTTTGCCTTGGTTTTGGGATGGATGAACGCACTATATTTCACTAGAGGTTTGAAGCTCACTGGAACGTACAGCATTATGCTGCAGAAGGTTTGTAAAACAAAAAAAAAAACAAAAAACGGAGCAGTCCTCTTTACACCCAAAAAAATTATCTATTTCTCTATCATACATTACAGGACACAGAGCGGCATAGTAATTACTATGTGGGTTATAGAGTCTACCTTCAGGTGATGGACACTGGCACTCTCAGACAGGAAGTTCCTCCCTATATAACCCCCTCCCCTAAGGGAGTACCTCAGTTTTTTTTGCCAGTGTCTTTAGGTGTTGGTCACATTGTGAAGCTATGCTAGGTCCTTTGTGGCTGAGTTAAAGCTGTCTAAACCGGATCCGTCCAAGGTGCTTCATAGCCGAAGTGGACGGTACCCGGGCCCCAGTGGAAGACGGGGTCTTGCCTATAATGCTTCTCATTGAGTGCTGGATCCTGGGTTCCAAAGCATTGGTCAGTAATAAAGGGCCAAATGTTTTATCTGTTGCCAGGATGCTATATGGGTCCAGGGGAGCGGTGACCTGCTATGGACCCCAGTCCCTGAAGGTTGTTAACAAAGCCCACGGTGAAGGGTGAAGGCTGGGCCTCTTGCCTTTGGCAATACCCTGCAGCGTGGACAGGTAAGTGGAGGATCTGCGGGACTTGGTCCGTCAGCAGGTTCTCCAAGTAAGGGGAGTATGGGTAAGCCTACATTATGCTGCTATGCATGGGCATTACTGCCACTATGTCTGTTGAGACAGGTTGGTTGTGTTTGTATATCTCATACTTCTCCCCTATCTGGTGCTGGTGATCTGTGGGCAACAGGTACTAGATGCATTTAAAGTTTTAAAAGCCGAAAAAAGGAGTTTACTGGCCTGGAAAAACATGGTTTTGTTTGGCTTGGGTGTTCCTTGGGTCCCCCCTGTAGCGTGTGTCTTCATTCCAAGCTGCTGCTACGGCGTCCGCCACGATCCGCTCTCGCGCGCGCGCGGGTGCACGTGGTTTAGTAGGCGCAGCGCGGCGTGACGTGGCGGAGCAGAACGGACACGTTCAGCGTCCCTTCATACAGCGCAGTGTCGACGGATGGCGGCAAGTGGTGAGACACAGAGCGCGCGGTGCTGGGAAGAGACACCTCGTTTACTCTTAGGAGTCGTCAGGTTGGTGGACCCGGGTGCCCTGAGTGCATCAGTTCAGGGGCTAGAAAGCCCAAATCTGAACATATTGTGTAGAAGTACCTGCCTTTAAGCCTCCTCCCCCCCCAAAACAGGTCGCTTTAGTACCAGGTGGTTTGGTGGAAGCTTTAGCCCATAGGCAGCTCCACAAAGTTTCCCAAGTAGTTGGTTCCTCACTACATAAGGGAATACTTTTTGGCCAGGTTTCCTGCTGGATTTTAGGGGAGTACCTGGCATTTGACCAAATGGCTCCCAAGGGGTCGGGCTCCAAAGCGGCAAAATCCGCAAAAAAGTCTAAGGGATCCCCATCTAGCTCAGAGGACCTAGGCCAGGCCTCAGCAGCAACCCCACTCCCTGAGGATCCTGAGCATAACGTCGGGGAGGATCAGGTACCTGGTGCTGTAGCAGGCCCGGTTCAGCCAGCCCCTGTATTTGTGACAGAAGAGGTTCTGGCTACCACTCTGGGGGGACTGGAAGAGAGACACTTTCTTTCCGGTCCATCCTCTCCTAGAGGAGCTTATGTATAAGGAATGGGCTCGGCCTGATAGAATCTTTATTCCACCTAAAAGAATGACTGTGGCAGCCATTGGCGTGTGGCAGGCCCTGAAGGACCAAGCTAAACAAGTCTTAAGGGACATTCCAGCCCAACAAGCTCAGGAGCTAGCTGACTTACCTAGAGCTCTTTGTTTTGCAGTTGATGCGATAAAGGATGTTTCTTGTGCATATGCGCAGGCTTCTATGGCTGAAGAACTGGTCAGCCGAGACTCCTTGCAAAAAACTTTTGACAGGCTTTCTCTTTCATGGCGAAAGGTTATTCGGTGAAGACTTGGACAAATATATACAAAGGATAACAAGTGGGAAAAGTACTCTTTTGCCGGTAAAGAAACGGTTCAGGGGCCCCACTTTTAAGCGTCCAGCATCACCTGTACCAGGGTCCTCTAGTTCTAGGCAGTATCGACGGCCGCCAACTAGACCCAATAATGACAACAAGTCACAGGGCCAGTTTTCCAAAAACAAGAGACCCTGGGTGCGTAAGCAGGGTAAACCTGCCCCAAAGTCGTCCTTGTGAAGGGGCGCCCCCATCCTCTTGGGTGGGGGGGAAGACTCCAGCTATATTCAGAAGTCTGGAAAAAGGAGTCTCCGACAAGTCGGTTCTCTCCACAGTAGCCTCCGTTTACCGGTTGGAATTTCGAGAAATCCCCCCGCCTCACTTTTTAAGGTCAAACTTGCCGAGCGACCCAGAAAAAAGGGCCTCGCTATTGGCATCCCTAGACCATCTTTTGGCCCAAAGAGTAATTGTGCGGGTGCCCACTCAAGAACAAGGTCTGGGGTTCTACTCAAATTTATTCATAATCCCAAAACCAAACGGCGATGTCAGGCCGATTTTAGACCTAAAGCGGTTAAACAAGTTTTTAGTGGTTCGGACCTTTCGGATGGAGTCCATTCGTTCAGTAACCGCATCTCTGCAGGGGGGAGATTTACTAGCGTCCATAGACGTCAAAGACGCATATCTCCACATCCCGATATACCCAGGTCACCACAAGTTCTTACCGTTCATGGTAGGTCAGCACCATTTTCAATTTGTGGCATTGCCATTCGGCCTGGCCACAGCCCCAAGGGTCTTCACAAAGGTCCTGGCGCCGGTGTTGGCAAACTTAAGGACCCGTGGTATCCAAATTTTGGCATATCTGGACAGCTTGTTACTGATAGACCACTCGGCTCCCAGCTTAGAGCGAGCAGTCCAAACCACCATTCAATATTTAGAGGCCCTAGGTTGGGTCATAAACCAGGCCAAGTCTGCCCTGCATCCAACCACAAGCCTGGATTACTTGGGTTTACGTCTCGATACAACCCAGCAGAGAGTTTTCTTGCCTCAGGCAAAGATCGATTCCCTGAGATTGACCATTCAGTCGTTGCTAAGCAGGCAAAAACCAACTGTTCGCCTCTGCATGCAGCTGCTGGGGAAAATGGTGGCAACCTTCGAGGCAGTACCCTACGCTCAATTTCACTCAAGGAGATTGCAGAGCGCGATCCTGTCAAGGTGGAACCGGAAGGTTCAGTCCCTGGATTGCCCCATGATGCTCGTCCCGTCAGTCAGGGGAAGCCTCTGCTGGTGGTTAACACCCCAGAACCTGAAGAAGGGAAGATCCTTCAATCCAGTATCTTGGGAAGTAGTAACAACCAACGCCAGCCTAAAAGGATGGGGGGCCATCCTAGCGGACTTATCCCAGCAGGGGGTATGGTCAAGCACGGAGAGTCGCATGCCTATCAATCTTTTGAAGATTTGGGCGGTTCGGTTGGCACTAAGGGCCTGGACGACCAGATTGCAGGGATCCCCGGTCAGGGTGCAGTCGGACAATGCCACGGCCGTGGCATATATAAATCACCAGGGGGGCACGAGGAGTCGGTCAGCCCAAAGGGAGGTGGATCAGATCTTCGTCTGGGCAGAAGCTCACATACCGTGCCTGTCGGCAGTATTCATACCCGGCATAGAGAATTGGCGAGCAGATTATCTCAGCCGCCAGCAATTATTCCTGGGGGAGTGGTCGCTCCACCCCGAAATTTTCCGGACCATCTGCCAAAGATGGGGTGCTCCGGACGTGGACCTGATGGCATCCAGGTTAAACACAAAGTTGCCCAGGTTTGTTTCCCGGACAAGGGACCCATGGGCTTGCGGGACGGATGCCCTGGTATGTCCTTGGCATTGTTTTTCCCTAATTTATGCCTTCCCACCATTACAACTGTTGCCCCGGCTCCTGCACCGGATCAGGATGGAGGGAAAACCTGTAATCTTAATAGCCCCGGCGTGGCCCCGAAGGTCTTGGTACTCCCTGATTGTCAAGATGTCAATCGGGGACCCATGGCCTCTACCTTTGTGGCCAGACCTTCTGTCCCAGGGGCCGATATTCCACCCTGCCTTACAGTCACTAAGTTTGACGGCTTGGCGGCTGAATCCTTTGTCTTAAAGCGGAAGTAAACCCATCTATTTGATAGTTTAAAAAAACAGTTAACATTCCCGGCATGCCGGAAATGCTAGATGTCACATTTGCTTGTGCTCTCAACCAAACTGTCAAACCATCCAATGGCTGGTTTCATAACTGATCACATGTGCAGCATTGTGGCAGTTGCAGATTAAACAGAGGCCAAGATGGCAGCTTCCTTGGCTGAAAATAATAGGAGGGTTTACTTCCACTTTAAGGAAAAGAGGTGTGTCGAAGTCAGTACTTGCTACCCTAATCAGCGCCAGAAAACCAGTTTCTAGGCAGATATACTACAGGGTGTGGAAAACTTACGTTGCCTGGTGTGAGGCCAGAAAATGGCATCCTCGTAAGTTTGTTATTGGCAGAATCTTGGAGTTTTTACAGCGGGGACTAGACATGAAGCTAGCTGTCAGCTCCCTTAGGGGCCAGGTTTTGGCCTTATCGGTGCTTTTTCAAAGACCATTAGCCACGCATTCTCTGATAAAAACCTTTTTACAGGGAGCTCTACGGATTAATCCTCCGATTAGACTCCCCTTATGTCCGTGGGACTTAAATTGAGTCCTATCAGTCCTTCAGAAGCAGCCCTTTGAACCCTTAGGTCAAATACCTTTGGTCTTGCTGTCCAGGAAATTAGTTTTCTTGGTGGCCATGGCATCGGCCAGGAGGGTATCGGAGTTGGCAGCTTTATCCTGTAAGGAACCCTACTTGATAATTCATAATGACAGGGTCGTGCTCCGACCTCTATCTACTTTTTTGCCCAAAGTAGTCTCAAATTTTCATTTGAACCAGGATCTGGTTCTCCCGTCTTTTTTCCACAGACCTAGTTCGGGGAAAGAGAAATTACTACATACCTTAGATGTGGTAAGAGCTGTAAAAGTCTATTTAACCACTTCCAGACCTTAGTTGTTTTTCAGATTTGGTGTTTGCAAGACTAAAACTGTTTTTTCTGCTAGAAAATTACTTAAAACCCCCAAACATTATATATTTTTTTTCTAACACCCTAGAGAATAAAAAAGTGGTCATTGCAATACTTTTTGTCACACCGTATTTGCGCAGCGGTCTTGCAAGCGCACTTTTTTTGGAAAAAATTCACTTTTTTGAATTAAAAAATAAGACAACAATAAATTTGGCCCAATTTTTTTATATATTGTGAAAGATAATGTTACGCCGAGTAAAATGATACCCAACATGTCTAAAAATTGCGCCCGCTCGTGGCATGGCGTCAAACTTTTACCCTTAAAAATCTCGATAGGCAACGTTTAAAAAATTCTATAGGTTGCATTTTTTGAGCTACAGAGTAGGTCTAGGGCTAGAATTATTGCTCTCGCTCTAACGATCGCGGCGATACCTCACTTGTGTGATTTGAACACCGTTTTCATATGCAGGCACTACTCGCGTATGCATTCGCTTCTGCGCGCGAGCTCGTCGGGACGGGGCGCTTTAAAAAAAAAATTGTTTTTGTTATTTATTTTTATTTATTTTATTACTTTTTACACTGAAAAAAAAATAAAATAAATTTGATCACTTTTATTGCTATTATAAGGAATGTAAACATCCCTTGTAATAGAAAAAAGCATGACAGGTCCTCTTAAATATGAGATCTGGGGTCAAAAAGACCTCACATCTCATATTTAGACTAAAATGCAAGAAAAAAAAAATTGAAACTGTCATTTTTTCAAATGACAAAATAAAAAAATGTTTCTTTAAGAGGCTGGGCGGGACTGACGTTTTGACGTCACTTCCGCCCAGCAGAGCTATGGGGACGGGTGAAGGAGATTTTTCCTTCAGTCGCGTCCCCAGTCAGCAGCCGAGCGCACCCGATCTCCTCCGCCGCTACCGACGGCTCCGGTAAGCGGCGGAGGGCGCGGGAGGGGGGGCCCTCTCCCGCCACCGATAACGGCGATCTCGCGGCGAATCCGCCGCGAAGACCGCCGTTATCGTGTACAGGACCGCTCACACTAAAGATGGATACCTCGGTTGTGGCAGCAGCTGCTGCCGTTACCGAGATATCCATCTTTAAAAAGAGGACGTACATCGTAGTGCGCAGGTCTGGAAGTGGTTAAAGGCTACGGCAGAGATTAGAAAGACAGATTCTTTATTCATTCTGCCAGATGGGCCCAAGAAGGGGCAGGCGGCATCGAAAGCCACCTTAGCCAGATGGGTTCGGGAGATGATCGCTCAGGCCTATGGCCTGAAGGGTAAGGAGTCTCCGGCTTCTATTGAAGCTCATTCTACGAGAGCATTGGGGACTTCTTGGGCAGTACAGCACCAGGTTTCCATGGCCCAAGTGTGTAGGGCGGCTACCTGGTCATCAGTCCACACGTTCGCGAAGTTTTATCAGCTGGACGTGGGGAGGTGCGGGGACCTGGCCTTTGGGCAGGCTGTCTTGCAGGCCGCTCTTTGAGATCCCTGCGCTCGGTGGCACCTCTGATCCTTCTTTAACTCTCCCTCCCCTCATTTGGCATTGCTTTTGGACATCCCACATAGTAATTACTATGCCGCTCTGTGTCCCGTGATGTATGATAGAGAAAAAGGGATTTTTATAAACGGCTTACCTGTAAAATCCTTTTCTCGTAGTACATCACGGGACACAGAGCACCCACCCCTCTTGGGGAAAATTGGGAGTAATATTGCTTGCTACAAAACTGAGGTACTCCCTTAGGGGAGGGGGTTATATAGGGAGGAACTTTCTGTCTGAGAGTGCCAGTGTCCATCACCTGAAGGTAGACTCTATAACCCACATAGTAATTACTATCCCGCTCTGTGTCCCGTGATGTACTACGAGAAAAGCATTTTACAGGTAAGCTGTTTATAAAAATCCTTTTTTATTTATCGTACATCACGGGACACAGAGCAGCATAGCCATTACATATGGGTTATATAGTGTACCTTCAGGTGATGGACACTGGCACTCTCCGACAGGAAGTTCCCTCCCTATATAACCCCCACCCATAGTGGGAGTACCTCAGTTTTTTCGCCAGTGTCTTAGGTGTTGGTGCACGTTGAGGCTGTGCCTGTAGTAGTCCTTGGGACCAGGGCCAGCTGACCGGATCCGTCCAAGGTGCTTCATAGCCAAAGTGGACGGTACCCGGGCCCCAATTCGTGGATGGGGTTTTGCCTATAATGCCTCTCCTTGGAGGGCTGGACCCTGGGTTCCAGGTCTGGTTTCTATACCTAGAGAATACCTGTTGCCAGTGGTGCTGTATAGGTCCAGGTGTGTGGTGTTCTTTTAAGACCCCGGTCCCTGAAGGTCTATGACCATACCCACGGTGAAGGGGGAAGATTGGGCCTCTTGCAGAGCAATACCCTGCGGCGTGGAAAGGTAAGCAGGGGGCCTACGGAACTTGGTTTGTCAGTAGGCTTCCTACAGGGGATTCTTGGGCAGCCTATTTATGCCTCTGTGCATGGGCAAAGGAGAACCACAAAGTTTTCAAACGGGATGGCTCAAAGCACACAGGTATAGTTCCCCTGGCTGGGCTAGTAGGCTGCTGCTGCTCAGTCTGTGAAGGGACACGGAGCAGCGATGCTGGCTACAGCATAGGAAGGTTTGACAGAGCTTTCTGGCACAGTGACACCCGGTGGCAGTTGTTGGAAGTACACCTTACTAAAGGAGCCTCTGGCTTAAAAGTTTGCATTCAAAGCCTGTGTACTAAGCAGCGCCTTTGAACACTTAGGGGTGCTCACCTAGCCCAGCATTGGGGGGTCAATACCAGACTGGTAGTTGAAGCCCTTGGGGCTCAGTATTGATTTTCCTTTTTTATAGGTTATGGGAGGTTTGGAGTCCCTCTAACATTACCCTATCCTATTGTTTCACATTTATTTGATTATATGTGTATTTCCTCCAGCTATTACAGTCAGTTGTATACTAGCGGAGTGCCTCAGAATTTGTATATTATGGCTCCTAAGGGTGCAGGTAGCGCTAAAAACGCTAAGACGGTTAAAAGACCAAAGGGTTCTCCATCAGGCTCTGAGGATATCCAAAATCCAGCGGCCCCTACTGCTCCGGAATGCCCGGAGGTTGTTGTCCTAGGTGAGCCATCAGGGTTGCTAGGTGCTACGGCTGGCCCTACTCAACCAGCTCCTTCCTATGTGACGGAAGAGATGTTAGCCTCCACCTTGGGTGGATTGGAAAGGAGGATGGCCGCTCTAATTACGGCATCTTTGGCAGGGAAGAAGCGGGTTAGATCCCCGTCTCCCAGGTCTGAGTCTCTGGAGGAGGATATCCTCTCCGCTGACGAATTGGAAGATCAAGGAGACCAGACTCAGGATCACCTTGACCATTTAGGTTTTGAGGATTCTACAATAGAGGAACCTTTTTCAGCTTCTCACGCAGAAAGACTGTGGGTTCAGTCCCTAACGGATATGGTGCGGTTGGCTTTTAAGATACCTGTGCCTCAGCCTCTGGCCTCCGCGGTATCCTCATTGGGCTCCCTGAAAGCGCCCCAAGCCAATTTGGTATTCCCGGTACATCCTTTGTTAAAGGACCTGATTTTTCAGGACTGGGCTAAGCCGGACAGGATTTTTCTGCCTCCCAAAAGGTTCGCAGTCATGTACCCCTTAGAGGAAGAGTTTTCAAAGAAATGGGCTGTCCCTACTGTGGACGCAGCCATCTCATGTGTCAATAAGTCTTTAACATGTCCAGTAGACAATATCCACATGTTTAAAGACCCTGTGGATAAAAGGCTTGAGACCTTATTGAAGGCATCCTTTGCCACAGCGGGGGCAGTGGTCCAGCCGGCTGTAGCCGTCATTGGCGTCTGCCAGGCTTTAAAAGACCAAGCAAAGCAGGCCCTAAAGGACCTCCCAGCCCAACAAGCTCAGGATCTGGCTGACCTACCTAGGGCCTTATGTTTCGCGGTAGACGCAATCAAGGATTCGATCCAACAAGCTTCTCGCTTATCCCTATTTTTGGTTCATATGAGGAGATTGCTTTGGTTGAAAAACTGGTCTGCAGAAACCCCCTGCAAGAAACTCCTTACTGGATTCTCCTTTCAGGGAGAAAGATTGTTTGGAGAAGATCTTGACAAATATATACAAAAGATCTCTAGTGGTAAGAGCACCCTCTTGCCGGTTAAGAAAAGGTTCCGGGGTCCCTCTTTTAAGCGTCCAACCTCTCCAGTCCCAGGGCCCTCATTCTCTAGGCAGTATCGACGGCCTCCTGGACGCGCAGCTGCAAACAGGTCACAGGGGCAAGCTGCAGGGAACAAGAGACCATGGAACCGTAAGCCGGTTAAGGCTGCCCCTAAGGCAGCCTTGTGAAGGGGCGCCCCACTCTCTCGGGTGGGGGGAAGACTCCGGTTCTTCTCGGAGTTGTGGGGGGCCAAAGTTACCGACCAATGGGTTCTGTCCTCAGTGACTCAGGGGTACAAGCTGGAGTTTCGGGAGTTCCCCCCTCCTCACTTTCAAGCGTCAAGACTTCCAGGCGACCCTCAAAAGCAGGCATCACTTCTGTCCGCCCTAGAGCGACTCCTATCTCAAGGAGTGATTATGGAAGTACCAGCAGGGGAGCAAGGACAAGGGTTTTACTCAAACCTCTTCATTGTCCCAAAGCCAAACGGCGACGTCAGGCCTATACTGGACCTAAAGTCATTAAACCGCTTTTTAAGAGTCCGGTCCTTTCGAATGGAGTCCATTCGCTCGGTGGTGGCCGCCCTTCAAGGAAGGGAGTTCTTGGCCTCCATCGATATAAAGGACGCGTACCTTCACGTTCCGATTTTCCCAGGCCATTACAGGTTTCTAGGTTTTGCCCTAAACCATCGGCATTATCAGTTCGTGGCCCTTCCGTTCGGACTAGCCACGGCCCCTCGGGTTTTTACGAAAATCCTGGCCCCTGTGTTGGCCATCCTAAGGGAACAGGGCATTCTGGTCATGGCCTACTTAGACGATCTTCTGGTAGTCGGCCACTCAGCGGCCGGCTTAAATCAGGCAGTGTTGCTAGTAGTAAACTGCCTAGAGTCCCTGGGTTGGGTTCTAAACCGGGACAAATCGGCCTTACAGCCCACAAGAAGGTTGGAGTATCTAGGTCTAATTTTAGATACAAGACGACAACGGATCTTCCTGCCCCAGTCCAAAGTAGACTCGATAAGGGAATTAATCCAGGTAGTCTTAAGCAGCACAAGGCCATCTATACGCCTCTGCATGCGCCTGTTGGGAAAGCTAGTGGCCACCTTCGAGGCAGTGCCCTATGCCCAGATCCATTCTCGAAGGCTACAGAGAGCAATTCTCACGGCCTGGGACAAAAGACTCCAGGCCTTGGATCTTCCCATTTCTCTTCCCTATGCGGTAAGGCAGAGTCTGTGTTGGTGGCTAGTCACAAAAAATCTTCTGAAAGGAAGATCGTTCAGTCCCCCCTCATGGAGGATAGTAACCACGGATGCCAGCCTATCGGGCTGGGGTGCAGTCCTAGACGATTTAACCCTACAGGGGAAATGGTCAAGGGCAGAATCAGCCCTACCCATAAATGTCTTAGAGATCCGAGCAGCTCGGTTGGCTCTTTTGGGCTGGACGGAGATTCTGCAGGGCTCCCGAGTAAGGGTACAATCCGACAATGCCACTGCCGTGGCTTATATAAACCACCAGGGCGGCACCAGGAGTCAGGCAGCCCAGAGGGAGGTAGATCGGATCTTTTCATGGGCAGAAGCCCATGTCCCCTGCATCTCAGCTATCTTTATCCCCGGGGTGGACAATTGGCAGGCGGACTTCCTCAGCCTCCAACAGATGTCCCCAGGGGAGTGGTCCCTCCACCCCGAAGTGTTCCAGGACATTTGCCGGAAGTGGGGTACTCCGGAGGTGGACGTTATGGCGTCCAGCTTCAATGCCAAAGTAGCAAAGTTTGTCTCTCGAACGAGGGATCCATTGGCCTGCGGGACGGATGCCTTGGTGTGCCCTTGGCATCAGTTTGCGCTAATCTATGCCTTCGCTCCAATACGGATGCTACCCCGTCTTCTTCACAGAATTCAAAGGGAACGCAAGCCAGCGATTCTAGTGGCCCCAGCGTGGCCCCGAAGACCTTGGTACTCCTTGATAAAAAGGATGACGGTAGAGGAGCCTTGGGTCCTCCCTCTACGTCCGGACCTCCTCTCACAAGGGCCATTCTACCATCCTGCCTTACAGGCCCTAAATTTAACGGCCTGGCGGCTGAGTCCCTGATTCTCAGAAACGGAGGCCTTTCAGGGCAGGTCATTTCCACCCTTATAAGCGCAAGGAAACCAGTTTCCAGGTTAATATACTATAGGGTGTGGAAGGCCTATATTACCTGGTGTGAGACCAGGAAATGGGATCCCCGCAAATATACCATTGGGAGAATCCTGGAGTTTTTACAATTGGGAGTGGAAAAAGGTTTGGCGGTCAGCACAATCAAGGGGCAGGTGTCTGCCTTGTCGGTCTTCTTCCAGAGACCTTTGGCTGCCCATTCTTTAATGAAATCCTTTTTACAAGGTGTCATTCGGGTGAATCCCCCGATTAAAGCTCCCCTGTATCCTTGGGATCTAAATTTGGTTCTATCGGCCTTGCAAAGGCAGCCTTTTGAGCCCTTGTCCGCGATCCCTTTGGTCCTTTTGACTAGGAAACTAGTGTTTCTGGTGGCCATGGCATCCGCCAGAAGAGTGTCGGAGTTGGCAGCCTTGTCATGTAAGGCACCTTATTTATTACTGCATAAGGACAGGGTCGTTTTGCGGCCGCTTCCGTCCTTCCTGCCTAAGGTGGTGTCTAATTTTCACCTTAATCAAGATGTGATTCTTCCATCATTTTTTCCAAAGCCGCCTTCTAAGGAAGAGAGGTTACTACATTCCTTGGATGTAGTTAGAGCTGTAAAGATTTACTTGGAAGCTACAGCCCAGATTCGTAAGACTGACGTCTTATTCATTCTGCCAGAAGGGCCCAAGAAGGGCCAGGCAGCGTCTAAAGCCACTATTTCTAAGTGGATTAGGCAGACAATTATACAGGCCTATGGCCTGAAGGGGAAAAGTCCACCCTTATCGGTTAAGGCTCATTCCACTAGAGCATTGAGTGCCTCTTGGGCAGCGTATCACCAGGTCCCTATGGCTCAGGTCTGCAGGGCAGCGACCTGGTCGTCTGTCCACACATTTGCAAAGTTTTATCAAATGGACGTTAGGAGGAACGCTGATTCAGCTTTTGGGCAGGCGGTCCTCCAGGCCGCAATTTAACCTCCTCCTGTCCGGTGGCACTTCCTGTTTGTTTTTTTCTGGTTGTCTCCCTCCCCTCATGGAGCATTGCTTGGGGACATCCCATATGTAATGGCTATGCTGCTCTGTGTCCCGTGATGTACGATAAAGCAAAAGGGATTTTTAATAACGGCTTACCTGAAAAATCCTTTTCTTGTAGTACATCACGGGACACAGAGCTCCCACCCCTCTTATGGGGAATTTTGGGATGCATATTGCTTGCTACAAAACTGAGGTACTCCCACTATGAGTGGGGGTTATATAGGGAGGGAACTTCCTGTCGGAGAGTGCCAGTGTCCATCACCTGAAGGTACACTATATAACCCATATGTAATGGCTATGCTGCTCTGTGTCCCGTGATGTACTACAAGAAAAGGATTTTTCAGGTAAGCTGTTATTAAAAATCCCTTTTTTGTATGCATGTAATATTGAACATGCTTGTATTCATGAAAAATCTGCTTAAGACAAACCTTAGCCATGTCGTAGCGAGGTGTGCCTTACATGTAGCTGTTCTAGCATGGATACTGTTCTGCAAATATTTGTTGTCAGGTTAGCCTGACTGATGAAAGCCTTTTGTTCAATCAGTGAGAATTATTTACTGATCTTAAGCCCTTTGTTATATTTTGTGTTTAACCATGCAGGATTTTACAGTAATATGGGTTCATGACCTAATTGTGCAAGTATGTCTGTTAATTTTACCCAGCTCTTACATTGCGATAGTTTAATGATGCTATGGTTTTCATTGTGCAGTGTACAAATCATCCCTGTAGAAGAATTTCGGCATTAACATGATTGTGAAAACTCGGCTTCTTTTATTTTTTTTCTTATTAAAAAAAAAAAAAAAAAAATGTTATACTTATTTGCTCTGTGCAATGGTATTTTACGGCGTGGCCCTCATTGTCCTTCTGGGGTCCCCTACAAGCACCCTTGTCTTCTCCACCTGTGTGTCTGTCCCCATAGCAAGCTGCTTGCAATGGGGGGCAGATGTGCAGGCTTGCTCCCAAGGCAGGCTATATGTCTCCATAGACACATACAGCGTGACTTGACCCTACCCCTCGACCTGTCCTCACATGCACATAGTGTGGGGATCTTCACAAACTAAGTTTACAAACTTCAAGATTGAGGAGTATGCTACAAAAAATTTACATACAATATATAAATTTAGGATTATACATTTTAGCCATAGTTAAGTTTTAACAAGCCTTAAAGTACTGCATAACAAAATTCTTTTTGTACTGGATGTCTAACATCTTACATGTATCTTGGTGTTTACTTGGCACAATGAAAATCAGTGATTTATTCACAGAAGCTGGAAATTTATTTGTAGGAGCATGAATGCCTCCAGGTTGTCATATTAAAATGAATTTTTTGACAGTTTTAGAAAATTACAGCAACTGCAGGGTGAAATGGAGAGATCATTTTCAATCACATTAACTTAAATTAAATGGCTCGTAGCAATTTTATCTATGTTTTTTTTTTATTTACAGAAGTTAAGTTTACCTTATTTAAGGGTCTGTGTCTGAGAGATCTGAACTGCTGGTGGGATATTAAATTCATTGTGTGTCCACCAAAAATGGATGCTTACAGTTTTAGGTGGCATTGACTTTTGAATGCAAAAGCATTGCCTGGTATTACAAAGTTTATTACAAATAAAAATCTTTGCTCCATGATCGCAGCCGTGGGACCCGATCGTCGCCGGTGTCCCGCAATCGGTCACAGGAGCTGAAGAACGGGGAGAGGTGTGTGTCACAGTGGCGGCTTCATTGATCGTGTGTTCTCTGATATAGGGAAACACGATCAATGATGTCACACGTCCAGCCCCGCCCCCCTACAGTTAGAAAAACATATGAGGTCACACATAACCCCTACAGCGCCCCCTAGTGGTTAACTCACAGTAAACAATGCATTTTTATAGCTTTTTTTGCTGTGAAAATGACAATGGTCCCAAAAATGTGTAAAAATTGTACGATGTGTCCGCCATAATGTCGCAGGCACGAAAAAAATCGCTGATCGCCACCATTAGTAGTAAAAAAATATATATATATATATATATATATATATATATATATATATATATATATATATATATATATATATATATATTAATAAAAATGCCATAACACTATCCCCTATTTTGTAAACGCTATACATTTTGCGCAAACCAATTGTTAAACGCTTATTGCGTTTTTTTTTTTTACTAAAAATATGTAGAATACGTATCGGCCTAATGAAAAAAGTGAATATTACCGCGCTTATCAGGGGAGAAAAAAAAAAGGGGGGAAGGGAAGTGGGGAGGGGTGAGGGTACAGCTGCGGCACTGAAAGGTGTATCAGACCATACGTAATTGTTAATGGGGAAGGTAGTGCTGCGCTCAGGGCCGCTGATAGGGCAGTACAGGCAGCCCTGTTGTACCGGGCCCGGCCCCCAGCAGCTCCACAGGGGGGCCCGGGCAACTTGACAGTTAATTTCTGGCTATTAAAAAATAGAGCTTTCTAAATTTCACCCCGTCTCCCGCTAGTACTCGCTTAAGAAAAGGGGGTGTAATTACATTTTCCTGGGCCCCATCAGGTCATCAGAGGGGCCCAGGAGGTGAGCGCAGTGGTCGGACTATTTTTTGTATTTCGGGCGGATGTACATAAGACCGCACCGCACATCGCTCTGCTTTTTAATTAGTCCCAGATGCCGATGCACACTGCCTTCACTGACGGAGTAATGCTACGATGCCTCCGCTCCACCTCCCGTCCTCATGTGACGACTTACCAACTTGCCGAGACTGATGTGAGGCACAGGCTCCTCTGTGGCTGGCAAGGGAGCAAGAACTTGGACACCGTGGCTGCAGTACACACAGTGAGTGGAGCACAGAGGATAGACTCCTCACTGTATATGGGCGCTTACACACAGCATGGCAACTTATGATTATCAGCATTATGATACTCCTGCAGGGAGCACAGTCAGCATGTGCTCTGTAATGGATCTGTCACAGTGTGTCATATTGCTGTTGGGTGCTTACTTTGTTATGGCTGTACTGGGTTAATGTTTGTAACACAGTACAGCCAAAGTCAGAACCCAAAAGCCATTTGACACTGACAGATCCAGAACGAACACATGCTGACTGTGCTGCCTGTTCATAATGCTGGTGAAGATGAAGTGAGATGCTGCTTTACACTTGTATTTGGGAGGCAGTAAACATGTGCCCCCCAACCACCCCCCTTTAACCAGCAACATACTGGTACAATGCTGGATTGTAAGGGTGATATCTTGATCATCGCTACAGCAATGATCAAGATATAATTCTTTAGCCCCAGCGATTCTGCACAAAGTAAAAGTAATCTTAGTGGCTAAGAAGCCCCTGGATTACTTTTACAGGCAGTCAGTTGAAGGGGGTTCCACCACCATCCTGCCACTGCCTTTACTGGGCTCTCCAATGCAATCAGGGGTCCTGTTAATGATGTAAGTAGCGGCATCCAGTTCCTGGGACACAGTGAGTGGAACTGAAGTAGTTCCTCCCACTGTGTGACGTCAGAAACCAGAAGAAATGACCGGCTTAAACAAGCATGTGATCAAACCGATCTACATTTGATCAGATGCTTTGGAGGCCAGAGGACAGATATGGGGTTTAATAGACCTGAGATCTCTCCATAAAGGGGACATGTCACTGTCACTACAATAAAAGAGATACAAAAAAATGAAAGACACAGTGTAAAAAATTATTGTTAATAAAATTTTACATTTTTTTTTAAAACCGTTGCTGTCCCCCTGTACTGATAAGCCACAATAAACGCGTGTGCATATGTAAACAGTGACAAATCTGCAGAGGTGAGGGCAGGGTAGTGGCCTGGGGGGGGGGGGGGTTAAAGGCAGGATTAAAGGGGGCCCCATCAGGTAGGCTGTACGGGGCCCCATGACTTCTAACAGCGGCCCTGGCTGCGCTAGTGGGTGGTGGATGGGCAAGTGTATGGACAAGTGGGGGAAGGGAATGAAAATTGGTATAACTGAAAATAGGAACAGTATAACCAAAAATAGCATAAACAAAAAAATGATCAGTGAACAATACTGGTGCAAATCATATAACTCCACACATTTCTCTTAATGTGATAAAATACACTAACAAATGAGGTAATGGATAGTGCAAAAAATTGTGTATAACACAACACCCAAATAACTGTGATGGGTAACAATATTAAACAGGTGATGAACAGTCCATAAACAAGGCTTAAGCTGTGTCAACAAAAATATATATATATATATATATATATATATATATATATGTATATATATGTATATATATATATATATATATATATATATATATATATATATATATATATATATATATATATATATATATATATATAAATAATAATTGAAAAGTCCAAAAATTGAGAAAAGGGTGCTGATGTAGGTCCGCAGTGTGAGGTGAAAGGGGGATGGGTATCCAGTGATCCTTTTAAAATGAATGAGGATGTCCCCTTACCTTACTGCTGTAAGGTAACAGCATATAGATCCAACCACATTAGATGGTTAACCAGATGGGCTCTGATCCAGAAACGACAGGTCCTCCTTGGAAGTCTCGTCCCAGATTGATCAGTATCTCGCCCCAAAGGAATAAAGCATCGATAGTGTGATATCGTTTTTAAAATTTTAATTCTCGTAAATAATAAACAAGGGTACTCACATTGTTAAAAATACAATTAGGCATGTAAAAAAGAAGGGGGGCAGTCTGTCGCCAACGTCACCTCCGATACCTCTGTGGTCTCATGCGCATTCGTCACTATCATGTGACTTCCTCAGGAGTAGTGACTTCCTACTCCTGAGGAAGTCACATGATAGTGACGAATGCGCATGAGACCACTGAGAGGTATCGGAGGTGACGTTGGCGACAGACTGCCCCCCTTCTTTTTTACATGCCTAATTGTATTTTTAACAATGTGAATACCCTTGTTTATTATTTACGAGAATTAAAATTTTAAAAACGATATCACACTATCGATGCTTTATTCCTTTAAAAACGATATCACACTATCGATGCTTTATTCCTTTGGGGCGAGATACTGATCAATCTGGGACGAGACTTCCAAGGAGGACCTGTCGTTTCTGGATCAGAGCCTATCTGGTTAACCATCTAATGTGGTTGGATCTATATGCTGTTACCTTACAGCAGTAAGGTAA
This sequence comes from Rana temporaria, assembly GCF_905171775.1. Lineage (NCBI taxonomy): Eukaryota > Metazoa > Chordata > Amphibia > Anura > Ranidae > Rana > Rana temporaria. Next base: position 232,834,332 of record NC_053489.1, read on the forward strand.
GGGGACATTCTCATTCATTTTAAAAGGATCACTGGATACCCATCCCCCTTTCACCTCACACTGCGGACCTACATCAGCACCCTTTTCTCAATTTTTGGACTTTTAAATTATTATATATATATATATTATATATTTGTTGACACAGCTTAAGCACTGTTTATGGACTGTTCATCACCTGTTTAATATTGTTACCCATCACAGTTATTTGGGTGTTGTGTTATACACAATTTTTTGCACTATCCATTACCTCATTTTTTTGTGTATTTTATCACATTAAGAGAAATGTGTGGAGTTATATGATTTGCACCAGTATTGTTCACTGATCATTTTTTGTTTTATGCTATTTTTGGTTATACTGTTCCTATTTTCAGTTATACCAATTTTCATTCCCTTCCCCCACTTGTCCATACACTTGCCCATCCACCACCCACTAGCGCAGCACTACCTTCCCCATTAACAATTACGTATCGGCCTAAACTGAGACTTTTTATTTATTTTTTTAATATTTTTTTTGGGGGGGTATTTATTATAGCAAAAAGTAAAAAATATAGATTTTTTTCAAAATTGTCGCTTTTTTTTTGTTTATAGCGCAAAAAATAAAAAACGCAGAGGTGATCAAATACCACCAAAAGAAATCTCTATTTGTGGGTAAAAAAGGACGCCAATTTTGTTTGGAAGCCACATCGCACGACCACGCAATTGTCAGTTAAAGCGACGCAGTGCCGAATCGCAAAAACTGGCCAGGTCCTTTTACCTGCATAAAGGTCCTGGTCTTAAGTGGTTAAAGTGGATGTAAACCCTCACATATACCCAGTGCAGTGTACAGCCTCAGATGATAAACAGGGATGAAACAAATCTCCATACATAAGTTTTACATGGATCTCTGCTGTCTTCTGCTTTCTATACTGTTTAGAAGGTGCACATCATGTTAGATTTTATCTTCCTGGTTAGCACTGCAGTGAAGCCTGGGCATACAGCCAAGACAGCTGATTGGAGGAAAAGCACACACCCCCTTCTCCTCATAGGTAGAGACTTTCCGCTCTGTTAGTTGAATCTTCAGGGCTCTTGCTAATCTATAGCATCCTCCCCAACACAAAACTCTGATTTTATGATATATGATGGAGAACTTGTCAGGAGTTATCAGGCTGCTAACAGAAGAATGGAGTAGGAGACAGCTACAGGACACAGTGCTTTGAAGAGAGATAACAAAACACTGCAGATATACAAGTGCCCAGCTCAAATTTCATGAATCGAGTTTACATCCACTTCAAGAAACGCTGTAGTGGAGAATGGGTGATGTCTTTTTGGAAATGTCACATATGTTGCTCTTTGACTGCTTGTTTATTTTCTATATTCTGCATTGCTTTGCCTAAAGATCCTGACAGTGCCAGGATTTACTACTTCGTAGACTGATTTGTTTCTCCTTATGATTTGAAAACAATACATCCCTGCACGTAATATGTGTATTATTTCTATCTAAATGTCTCTTGATGTACCTTTTTTGTTTTCTAGATCCTGTTTAAGGACTTGTTCAGGTTTCTTTTGGTGTACCTGCTCTTCATGATTGGATATGCTTCAGGTAACTCAAAGTATTTTCGCTAGAATCATTCTTGGTAGCCTTCTGCATACACACAAAAGCTCTTGCAGCACAGATGGCTTGAGGTGTTCATCTTATCTCCTCTTTATATTTCAAATAAATGAGTTTGACAATACAATTAAAATGTAATGGCCTATATGTATTACGACATATAGGCCATTGGCTTTCACCAAAATGAATTGCTGAAATCTGAATGCTGTGGGTCACAACATAAGTCTTTGTACAGGCCTGGATTGGTCTGCAAAGAGAGAGGCACTATGTTGTGAGGGATTGCAGATTTTTGTATGTTCGCTGTGGATACCACTTTCCAGATGTTTTTCACTGTGCAAGTAACTCTAGGCAAAGCTTCCTTTTGATTTGCCTTTTTGTAACTCTTCTTTTTTATAATATTACCACTGACATTCCATATTTATTTGTGCCTTGGTTTAAAGAAAGCCACAGTATTTCTGGTTACATGTAAACTAAACATAGTTGTATTTTCTATCTCATAATTTACAAACCTACGTTGCCTAATGACACAGCAGGGTTTTTTTTAATTTGTGGCATTTTTGATGTTTGAGATCAAAAAGTAATTGTGCTTTTGGCAGTGTAAATAGTAGGTTTGGAGTTACAAATTAAAAAGTAGATGTACGGTATGTAACAGAACATTATATGGTACTGTGCTATGAGGACACAACATGCAATGCAGATATTTTTAGTAACATTTTTTATTTCCTGACTTCTTTACATAGCTCTGGTGTCCTTGCTGAATCCATGTCCCGCCCCCGAGACCTGCACTGATTCAAATTGTACAATACCTCAATATCCATCATGCCGAGACAACAGCACCTTTAGCAAGTTTCTTCTGGATCTCTTCAAACTTACCATAGGCATGGGGGATTTAGAAATGATCGAAAGTGCCAAGTACCCAGCTGTCTTCATTATTCTCCTGGTGACATACATCATCCTCACTTTTGTCCTTCTCCTTAACATGTTAATCGCTTTAATGGGGGAAACGGTTAGCCAGGTGTCAAAGGAAAGCAAACAGATCTGGAAGTTACAGGTAACGTTACTGCCACATCCTCTAAAAAATGTGTCGTTTACAGTGAAATTCCAGCTCCTTCCTCCTTAAAACCCCTCTCCATTTTTTTGTTTTGTTTCACAAACCCTATTTCCTGCTATCTACAGACTGGTCTGGTGATCTAATGAGTACTTCTCTTCAGTGAGGTTGGGCAGTCCTTTCTTCCTGAACAGAGGGTCACTCACATAATACGTCAGCATTGCTTAGTTCAGGAGTATTCAGAGTCAAGGCTGTGTGATGATATACCCCTGGTGGGGTGTGTATGATAACCTGGGCCTACAGGAAGTGGGCTGGATAATAAAGTTGATTCTGGGGCTGTTACTTTTCTTTTTACAACATTGATACTGTTTAGTCAGTTTCTCTTGAATGCCTGTCTTGTGAACACAACAGGAAGTGAGAGGAAAGCTGCCTAAAGAACAAGTTGAATAACGTTGGGGTTTCAGTCCTAGTGGCAGTGGCCTCTATGGCAAATGGAGGTAATCACGCTAGCTGTGACACAGATAGCAATGGAAGAAAAAGAAAAAACTGACACTGGTTTTAACACTATGCCACTCTGTCCCAAAAAATGGCTTTAGATAGACTTTAAAATGGTAGTAAACTGTGGTATGTAGAATAAAAACCAAAATCCCCTGAAAGGTTATTTCATAATGTGCTAGTATGCATCGCATACTAGCACTTTCTGAAATGCTTACCTTGAAACGAAACGAAGCTCTCCAGCGGCGTGCTGTCACAGCTGACTGGGCTTCCATCTTCCCATGATCTTTCTTCCGGTTTTGCGAGCTCTGGCAATGTGGGTGGCCGGGACCGCGATGACGTCGGCACGAGCTCTGAAGATCTGACACGGTATGCAGTACCTTCAGAGCTTGTGATGTCACAGGCTGCATCCAGTGTGAATATCTCCTAAACACTGAAAGTTTGAGAGATATTCACTGTACCTATAGGTAAGCCTTGTTATAGGTACAATTTTGAAAGAGTTTACTAGCGCTTTTAAAGATAAGATGTTGCAGGGGGAAAATAAGTGCTATATTTACTAACTTTCTGAATGTTCACATGCATTCCACTCATCACAAATTTTTTTTTTTCTTTTACAAATGGTTTTTCTAGGCAGGCTTATTTCAATTTGTGCACTAAAACACCAAAGCTGTATCTTAACTACTGGTTGTATCTTTAAAAGTGATTATACACAAAAAAAGCCCAAGACTGTTGATTTTTCTTGAGCTGAAAAAGTAGTTTATCACCCATACACCACTTCATTACTGCAAGCATGCACAAGTCTTTGTCACTCTATCTAAAAAAATAAATGACAGCTCTCTAAAGCATGGAGTCTTTTAGAATTGGAATATATAACTGAACATGGATTGGATTGTACTTGCTAAGGTATGATGTGCACAAAGTGTGTTGGTTGGTAGGTGGTGGCTTAACAACATATTGCTGCTCCAGTTTGAAATGCATAATTGATAAGCAGCTCATTTTCAGAGCATCACTAACATACCCTTATACATGAGAACTTGAGTTCTATTCAGCGCTAAGATAAGCAGTGCATACAGCATATTGGTTTCATTTTGAAAAACATGCACCGATGCAGAGAAATAAACATTTGCTGTGCTGAACTTGTATGGAAGAGCAGCCTTCATTCGTAATAAGCAAATATGCATGCTGTTTTTAATTTGACACGCATGAATAATAATTCCAGTATTAATAAACAGATTACATGTTTAACATCCCAAGGAAGGAAAGGTATTGATTGCCTTAATTAAAGCTGGACCCCAGATACACAAACCTTCTTTCAAATATATACTTCACCAGCCACAAAGGACATAAATTCACTTTGTGTGCACTAAATGCCTTTTGTAGATTCAGATATTGCCATGTAAAAGTAGTGGTGACATCATCACTGTGCCAGGTCTTTACACTGCAAGCAGAATACAAAAAAGGGGGATAAAAGACCTAAAGGCAACGCTTCACACTGGATCACTGCATAGATCTGGAAGAAATGCACAAAGGGTTGATTTACTCCAACTGTAGAGTGAAAAAATCTGGTGCAGTTCTGCACAGAAACCAATCGGCTTTCAGTTTTTTTTTTTTTTTTTTGTCAAAGCTTAATTAAACCAGCTGAAGTTAGAAGCTGATTGGCTACCATGCACAGCTGCACCAGATTTTGCACTCTTCAGTATTCGTAAATCAACCCTAAAGTAAAAATACACATTCCCTTCGTGTTGGACAATATAATGTTCTTATCCCAAAGTTTAGCTTGAGCCCTGGTTCACACTGGTGCGTTTTTGACATGCGATTTGACATGTCAAATCGGCGGCAATTGGCAATGGCACTGTCCTAATCGGTGCGCCGCCGCATATGCGCCGCTGCATCAATTTCAAAAAGTAGTTTCTGTACTGATGTCTCTAATCACGGTCGAAATCAATACAAGTTGGGGTGAAATCGTGCGAGTTCAGCTGAACTCACACAGCTTCACTCCTGCAGCCCAGTGAGAACCTGGGCTTAGCCAGTTTGTTCTTTTCTGTATAGGTTCACATATACCATATACTTGTGCATATTGCTAAAATGTAGACTTCTTTTTACATATGTGTACTGCTTCTGCTAATGACTCTCTCTTTTTTTTATTAGTGGGCCACCACCATCCTTGATATAGAAAGGTCATTCCCTGTATTTATCCGTAAAGCATTCCGTTCAGGAGAGATGGTAACTGTTGGAAAAAATTCAGATGGCACCCCTGATCGACGTTGGTGTTTTAGGTAACAAAAATGTTTCTTGTATAGTGCAAAAGTTTGTTTATTTATATTTACCTGGATATGACTTGGGAGAAGCACCAGCTCATGGGTGAAAAAAATGGTTGCCAGTAAGCTCATAATTTTACAGTGAACAAAAAATTAATTATCTGCAGGAGAGTTACATGTTACATGACATGTGCCTTTCTACAGTTGAGATAAAAATCACATTTACACATTTTATAAAACAACCTCATCTGAGCAATTTCAAAGGGAGATTTAGTGAGCTGCTGATGTTTAGTGATTAGGTCCCAATGAGTAATAACTTCATTTTTTAAAGGTCTATGAGGCTATAAAGAGCCACTTGGCCACAGGATTTTCAACTTATTGTACACACTACAAAGGAGTAAGGCTGGATTCACATCTATGCATTTTTTGTGCTTTTTGCATTTTGCAGATTTGCACTACAGAACGTGTTTCATAGGAAACCATGTTAAATGGACTGTAGTGCAAATCTGCAAAATGCAAAAAGCACTAAAACTGCATAGGTGTGAATCCAGTCCAAAGCTGATGGTGGTTTTCTTTTAATACTTCTGCAGAACTTCCATAACGGACAGAACTTTGCCTCTGTTGAGTACCCTTCTCAGACACTTATTTTTCTAGACTGAAGCCTCATACACACGCTTGGTTTTCTCGGCAAGAAAACTGCTGGCAGAGCTTTCTTGCCGAGTAAACCGTGCGTGTGTACGAGGCTTTCAGGTTTCTCATCTGGAAATCTGGATGAGAATCTCAACGAGAAAAATAGAGATCCTGCTCTCTATTTTCTCGTCTAGATTCTTGTCGGCCTGTTTCCCGACGAGAAACCCAAGCGGCTGTATACTTGCCTGTCGCCGTGGAAACCCGCGCATGCTCGAAATGACTGACGCATGCGCGGTAGCTTCCTAGTCATAGGTAGGGTGCAGCAAGATGGCGGTGACTGCATCGAATGTGACGAGAGAACCGCGGTTCTTTTGAAAGGAGAGTCTATACACTGGGGCGGCAGGAGATTCTTGCCAAGAATCTCATCAGGGGAAAAACGATTTTTTTTCCTGACGAGATTCTGGCCCGTGTGTACGAGGCTTTTCACATAAAACTGTTGACCAGTTTTCTAATGGTGTCAAAAATGTTATATATATATATATATATATATATATATATATATATATATATATATATATATATATATATATTTTAAACTTTAAATTTTATTGTTCATATGAACAGTATCATACATTGACATATTACAGTACACATTTTTGTACATTATATTTCACTTACATCGCCAAACAAACTCAGGATTATACAATTTCAGCATGTATCGGACATCAAACTAAGCATCCATAAACCGTTAACAATAAACAGAAACAATAATGGAAAACTTCTCCCGATACCCTCTCCACCCATCTGGGCCACACTTTTTCAAATTTTTTAGGACACCCTCTAGCTATGCAAGTTAGTTTGTACATTGGTAGGGCCCTGTTCACTAGTTCCACCCATCCTTGCAGAGATGGGGGTGATGGATTCCACCATTTAAGGGCCAGCGCCTACTTGGCATAACAGAGCAGTACTCTGAGCAAAGTCATCTGTGAGGTTGAGATTTCCTCCTCTTCCAGGTCTCCTAAGAGACATCTGGCCGGGAGTAAATATTTGGGAGTTCCAGGGTATCTTCCAGAAATGTTGGTATTGCCCTCCAGAACCTCTCCACCCAGGGACATAGCCATACCATATGGAAGAAATCACCCTCCGCTGCGTGGCAGCGAGGACATTCTGATGATTCCCTACCCATTTTATGTAATCGCTTGGGGGTATAATATATTCTGTGGAGATAGTTAAACTGTGTCAACTTGTCTAACTTTCTAAAATACAGGCTGTCATTTAGGTGTGCAAATTTGAGAGCGATGAACTAGATCTATTTATAGGAGGGCAAATCTTGTGTACCTGTCCTGGAGGAGTCCTGAAAAAGTAGTTACTGGTATATAAATTGTAATTTTAAAAAAGTACAGACCATAAGGTCTGTGTAGGGCGATAAGACATCATAAATGAGAGCTAGTAACACCCATGAAGACAAAGCTAAATTAAATCTATCTGTAATTTGTCTATACATTGTAGATTTCCAAGGACCTTTGTTTTGGCATATTCTTAGCCATGATATTCTGATTTCTTCTTGGGACAGCAAAAAAACATAAGCTACCAAACATCTAAACAGATGCTAAAGCCCTGTACATACGACCGGTCCATCCGATGAAAACGGTCTGATGGACTGCGTCAGAACGCGGTGACGTAAAACACAACTACGTGCTGAAAAAAAACGAAGTTCAATGCTTTCAAGAATGCGTCGACTTGATTCTGAGCATGCGTGGATTTTTAACCGATGGACGTGCCCTACAGACGATCGTTTTTTTTTCTATCGGTTAGGTATCCATCGGTTAAATTTAAAACAAGATTGCTTTTTTTTAACCTATGGATAAATAACCGATGGGGCCCACACACGATCGGTTTGGTCCGATGAAAACGGTCCATCAGACCGTTCTCAACGGTTTGACCGATCGTGTACGCGGCATAAGACGGTTCTGTAAAGGATACAAAGGTTTAGTTCTGCTTTCAAACAGTAGTCTACAGTAAAAAGTTAAACTGCAGTGTTCATTCCCCCCCCCCTTTGTAATCTGGAGGCCACTTAAAAAAAAAAAAAAAGAAACAAATTATTGCACATTTTTATTTTTATACATCTAACTACACCAAACAGTTTATTTCCTAATTGTCAAATTTACTTGAGGGAATTATAAAAAAAACAACAGATTTAAGGACAATTCATTTATAGAATAGTTTTGTTGCTGGTAAATTATGCAGCCGTCATTCTACAAGCAAAACATTGTCTCTTTGATTATACAGCAATTCCCAAGCAATTTTAACAGAAGAGGCTCTACTGGTAAACAATTTGTTTCTCATTTGAAATGACTTTGGCTGTGCGTGACTGAACCCGGTGTGATGTGTGTGTGTGTAGAATGTATGGTTCTTAATTCTCCAGTTGTACAGAAGTACCGTAATGGATTGAGAACTGCAACTGGATTAGTTATAAAGTAATTTATATCTATCTCTAGATTGTCCAATTATTAGTTGCTGAGAAATTATCAGTCTCGCATGCAAATCCTTCGTATGCTTTAATGTACTTAACCTTTTTTTTATTTTTTTTTTATTACTGTGTCTGGCTAGCCTGTAGCAATGCATGGCATTTTTATTGCTCTGGAACTGGAAGGGTTACTATAGATGGGTTCTAGAAGACAACACACTAGTGTTGATCATTAAAGAGGGGTGCTGTGTTGGTTCCTGCTCTAAAACCACATTTTAATTTGCATATTAATGAAGTCTCCAGCTATACCACAAGGCACAGCATGAATTAACAGATGGTATTTAAATCTTCTAGTAAATATGAGAGACAGGCAGTGACTGGCAATTATGGCAGTATTTAATGGAATATCTGTTATTGATTCATAATTAGACCTCATTAGACCCTTGTCTATCTTAGTGTCATTCTCACTTGTGATGAAGACGCTCTCTTGGGTTGGCAGATGGTTAAACTCATTCACTCATTATTTGTGAGGCCTAAATAACCATTTGACCCCAGAATGGTCAACATTTAAATTAAGCAGCAAATAAAAGCACATATTGCATTTACAGAAAATGTTTTACATAGCAGTACAGCACAAATACTGTATAAAGGAAAGCATATGAGTTTAGCATATAAATACGACGGTAAAATAGACTAAGAGATTTGATTAGGTCAGAAGGTTTCCTGGAAGAGAAGAAAATATGCCAGTAACAAAACAAACTGTTGAATTCTGATGTTCACATAAAATGGGTTTAAAGAAATGGATGGATTTATTTCAATTGGATAAAAGAAAGCCACATAAACTGCTCATAACACCTTGGCAGCTACCATGTTTTATTTTCCCAGTGTGTTACAGACTTAAAGGATAAGTTCACTTTTTGTTAGGGACTTCTAAACCATTGCATCCATGATCAGCAGATTGTGGGTGTAATGGCATGGTCCTGCAGACTGTCTGTGTAGCTTTCTGCCCATACTTCTGGGACTGGCATGCAGTTACACTCTGACGGGAAGCTCAGTGAACTACCAAGAGCAATCAACAGTGCTCTGGTAGTTCATTGAGAACTACAAGCCGACGGCCACAAAGGCTTTTGCAACCTATTACAAAAGGTGAACTTATCCTTTAGCCTTGTTGGCAGTTACCTTTTTCTTCTCCACCTTTGTTAAATAATTTTTCGTACTAAGCTTGGTGTCTTGGGAATATATATATATATATATATATATATATATATATATATATATATATATATATATATATTATAATAAAAACATGTCATACTTGCATTTCTGGGGTCCCCTGGAGGCGCACCTGGCTCTTCTTCCCCGAAGCCCCTAAGGAGAGCCATATTCCATTGGGGCTACTCGTACGGGCATGCTCCAAAGTCCTGCTGCTGTATCAATTGCCACAGACAGGACTCGGCCCCGCCCCCGACTCCCGTGTCACTGTATTTGATTGAAGGCAACGGGAGCCAATGGCTCCTGCTGCTATCAATCTATCCAATGAGGACCCGAGACAGAGACTGGAACTACTGGGCTCATTCTCATCGCTGGAACAATTGGGTTTTAGGTAAGGAAAAGAGGGGCTCTAGGGGGCAGCTGCAGCACAGAAGGTTTTACACTTTAATGCATAGACTGCATTAAGGTGAATAACCTAGAGACTTTACAACTCCTTTTAAGCCTGGTATTGTTTTCCTGTGCTGCTCATTATGAAGGAAATGCTGTCATTAAATTTAAGGATCATACTACTATGCAGGAATAAAATGATGAGGCTCTATATTGGGCAGAAGTAGATCATTTGTGGAAATGGCCCAAGGATAATGATCTTTAGTTAAATTTTAGTAAAACTAAGGAGATGATCATAGATTTTAGAAGGAAGAGATTAGGGGCAATTATCTCGGTGGGTAAAGATGGACAGGAGGTCAAGATGGTGAGTTTTTTTTAAGTTTTTGGGAAAATTAAATACTGCTTGCTTTCTATAGGGGTGCAATAGATATTATTATGAAATGTCATGGCACCCTCTGGCAGGGCATATGCACGGCCTAGGATATTGGTGTAGTGCAGAGGGTAATCAAGATTGCGCAAAATATTAGTTATATATGATATGCCTTTTGTAGGGCACACAATATTTCAACAACCCTTTCACAGCCAGGTCCATACGGCATATGGACCTGCAGCACTGCTTCCAACTGGCCAGCCCCCCTCCACCATGGCGAGGCCTGTCCTGAGTGGAACCTGTCCTGTTAAACCAATGTATGGTCTTGGCCACCTTGCTGCAGCTCAGTTTCAGGGTCTTGGCAATCTTCTTATAGCCTAGGCCATCTTTATGTGGAGCAATAATATTTTTTTTTCAGATCCTCAGATAGTTCTTTGAGTGAGTATGAGTGAGAGCGACAATGCCAAATTTAACACCTGCTCCCCTTTTACACCTGAGACATTGTAACACTAACGAGTCACAGGACACCGGGAGGGAAAATGGCAAATTGGGCCCAATTCACTTAGGGGTGTACTCACTTTTGTTTCGAGCAGTTTAAACATTAATGGCTGTGTTGAGTTATTTTGAGGGGACAGCAAATTTACACTGTTATACAAGCTGTACACTCACTACTTTACATTGTAGCAAAGTGTCATTTCTTCAGTGTTGTCACATGAAAATATAATATTTACAAAAATTTGAGGGGTGTATATATCAGAGTAGAGGACTAAATCACATAAATTAAGCATTGGTGACATTTGTCTCTGAAGTGACTGGCAAAACCAGTCAGGCTTCCAACCTTGCTGCCATGATGACAGCTTTTGGGATGCCTCTCCCTTATCTCCTCCATTAATTTAAAAGACCATAGTTCCTCTGGCCATGGACCCATAGACAACCACTTTCTATGAGAACAGTCTGGAACTTTCAAGACCCAAATGGACGACTAAGTATTACTCCATCAATTAGAGAGTTATATGGCTTGCAACTTTTTCTGATCAAAACTGGTGGCTTCCATACTGGGCAATTAGGGGTTCTATGCTATATGCTAATTGCCAAAAGGGGAGGGTACAGGGTGTCATGCTACAAGCTACGTGAAGGCTATATATATGGGCACCTGTCTCTGAGAGTTTCCCAGTAATGTTTGACAAATCTGACATTAATGTCTAAACTGCTGGCAACAAAAGTGAGTACACCCCTAAGTGAAAATGTCAAAATTGGGCCCAATTAGCCATTTTTCTTCCCCTGTTTCATGTGACTTGTTAGGGACTTCACACTACAGTACTTTGACGTGCTTTTAAAAAAAGTGCAGCATGCAGCATTTTTCTGCACTGGATTGTACCGAAAATAAATGCACGCAAACTTATCGCAAACGGCATTAATGTGTACAAACACATGTAAGTGCAGCTTTGAAAAAATATTCAAAAATGCACTGCAAACACACTGAAGGGGCATGCAAACAGAGATTGTGGTGTAAATGAGCCCTAAAAAGTGTTCTTAGAGAGGCAGAGACTAATGCCAGTGATCTGCGTACTGTATATAAAGAACCGTTTGTCCTATTAATTTAAATATAAATTAGACTAATAATAATAAGCATGTATACAAAGCTTTAAGTTTAGGTATTCTTCATTTGTGTGATTGACCTCATGTTTGGGATTGGTAAAATATTGCTCAGTAACCCCACTGTTTAGCGGTAACCTGTTATAGAACTGCTGTGCAGTTGGGCTTTTCCTTTTTTTTTTTTTTTTTTGTAGGGATAAAAAAAATTGATGTACAGTTTTTTTCTTACATGGATTTTACTTATTACAGGGTGGATGAAGTGAACTGGTCCCACTGGAATCAGAATCTTGGCATTATTAATGAGGATCCTGGAAAGTACGATACCTATCAGTATTATGGCTTTTCCCAAACAATGCGACAGCTACGAAGAGGTAGGCCTCAGATTAAAATAATGTGTATATGTGTGTATGTGTGTATGTATATGTGTGTGTGTGTGTGTGTGTGTATATATATATATATACACATACACATACAATGGGTGTGTATGGGTGGTGGTGGTGTTGTGTTTTTTTGTTTTGTATACACACAAATGACCATCTGAATTCCCTCTCATGCACTCAGCAAGGTCGTTAGTTTATTAGCTTATGCTGGCAGCATACTTGATGGATTAGTTCCATGGCAAATAACATGTTTTTATCACAGGACTAAATGATCCATCAAATATTTGACTGTTAGCAGTAAGGTTTGCTGGAAAAAGGGACAGATTATTTATATCTGTAGCATGTTTAATAGATGATTCCTTCGAGGCCAAAACCGATTTCACAGCAGCAACACATTTTAAAAGCATCTTGTAATTGCTGCTTTGCGTAAGGAAAATGTACCATAGTATCTACATAGCAAACATTATTTCTTTTTCTTGAAAGCTTACATTTAACAGTTTTTAACTAAGCTGTTTTAACAGAAATATAAGCACGAATGGTAGATTTAGAAGATGTGTACTTTATAACAATTTTTTTACAGGATATTTTTATTTTTGCAAGTACTTATTAACCAGTGTTTTAGTGTGAAACCAGTTCCTTTACAGTTTGCGTAAACCTTATCTATTAAAGTAATTATGTTTGTGTATTTTTGTGACCGTTTATGTCAAGAAATTGATTTATTATCTTTAAATTCCAAGACTTGGTTTTTTAAATCATTTGCAGTTCCCCTACTGGCAGCCAAACGAGCAGAAAGGAATTGTCTGTGTTCAACAGCTCCTGTGAGGTAGAACAATGACCGGAATACACTGGGAGTTGCCAGTGGCTTAAAAAATTGCCTTCAGGGCCTTATGTTCATAGCTTGCATCTATGAATGCCATCTTGGCCAAAATTAGAGAATATGTGAATGGAACACCAGATGGTGGCCTTGCAAATTGTAGATACTGAAAATCCCAGGAAGCACTCATCGATCTCGTGGAGTGTGCCATACTTGTTTATAACCTTCCCCCGTTTTAGCTGGGGGAGCGGACATCTGGTTTTGACAGGTACCTGCTCCTACTTCCATTCAGATCAACACAGCGATCTGTCCAGAAGTTCGCCCCCCCTCCTGCAGCCTTCTGAGACACATCACATGTCCCAAAAGACTGCAGGACTGTTCACAAAGCACATTGTGGCTCCCACACGCATGGTACTTTGCTAACTGGCTTTCCTAACCGAACATGCCAGCGACTGCACTTAAAGCAAATTAAAGAAATCGCTGGATCCCTGGACTGGTAAGTGTCCTTTATATTAAAAGTCAACAGCTACAGTATTTGTACCTCTTTACCCTAAGCTGGATACACACACATTTTCCACCCAGCTCCTCAATTTTTCTAACAAAAGATGTCAGACGGGAGGTAGGCTTGGCTCCCTACTAAGTGAATTCTGCCCAATTTTTCAGGAACTGGTGAAAATTTGTATGTTCTGTACCCATTTTTAGAGAAGAGAGTACTTCTTGCACAGTAAACTATCTATGTGCTGAAAAGCAATCTGGAGAGGTAGAAGGTTAAAGACCTTTTAGTGCCGGGCAGTTCTAAACCTTTAGATATCTGTGTACGGCCAACATGACTATAATACAGTATTTTGTTTCCATCAAACTAATGCTAATGTATTTAATTCTTGCAGATCGCTGGTCGGTTGTAGTACCTCGAGTGGTAGAATTGAACAAGGCACCCCACCATCCCGATGATGTTGTGGTTCCTCTGGATCATATCCACCATAGCAACTCAAACTACCAAAGGCAAAATTACCCCCAGAACTGGAAGAAAGATGAAACTCACATCTAATGGGGATCATCAAAACACCTTCATGACCACAGACACCTACATCATATTGAAATTGGAGGTCTATTTATCTATGCTGCTAACCAGTGTCTGGGACATTGCATTTTTGCACAGTTGCTTGTCTATAAAATGGCTGAATCAGCTAACCAAGTTCTAGATGTGAACAGATATCATGTTTTTTGTAATGTGTTTTTTTTTTTTTTTAAAGATGTTTTTTTATAAACTATTAGAACATGTTTTTAACTTTTAAAAGGTTATAATGATTCCAATACGGCATATGCTGCCCCACAGGGACCATTTTTAAGTATTTTACTTCCTAAATAAAATGTTGTTGTTTTTTTTTTGTTTGTATTTGTATATTGACAATTGTTTACTAGATAGGTCTTATGTTCCTGCAGGCCCCACTCAGTCCTTCTCTAGTCTTATGCATTAAGAACTTCCAGGCCTCCAAGACACTGTAAGGGCTATGCCATGAGCTAGTCACTTGCAGAACTCTTATGCCGCGTACACACGGTCGTTTTATGTGATGAAAAAAAATGACGTTTTTAAAAACGTCACTTTAATTGACCGTGTGTGGGGGAAAACGTTGTTTTATGTCTTCTAAAAAACGACCCAAAAAAATTGAAGCATGCTTCAATTTTATGTGTCGTTTTTCAAAACGTCAACTTTTACTTCACAGAAATTGACCGTGTGTAGCAAAAACGTCGTTTAAAACGACGTTTTTTCATCCGCGCATGCCCAGAAGCTACTTATGAAGCGAGCTTCAATGGAAAAACGTGGTGGAACGTAACCTCGCTTTGCTAGAACATTGTGAGAAAAACGATGGCGTGTAGGCAACTTCGTCTTTGAAAATTGAAGTTTCAAAAACGTCGTTTTCTCACCTCGTCTTTCAGGACAGCACCTGGAGAGAGCGCAGCTCCACCCACTTCCCAGGAAACACTGCAGTCAATGCTATAAATTCCGCCCCCTTCCACCATGGCCTCAGTTGTAGTGTTTCCTCCGGCCATGGTGGAAGCGCTGCAGGGAACCAGGGGTGTGCTGTTCTCTCCCCAGGCGGGGAAGGTGGATTGTTTTTGAGCATACCGGTGTTTTAGGTTAGGAGGTGATCCTCCAGAGGCGGACCCGACTTCTCCCCTGACGCGCGGGTGAAGTTCGGGTGCTTCTCCTCTTCGGTCCGGCGAGGACAGAGGCTGCTGGAGGTCCCGCTCCCTTAGTCCGGGCATCGTAGCTTGCGGGGGGGCGGTCAGGTGCCGTCCTTCCGGCATACGAGGCTCCGGAGCGGAGGGCGTAGTGACGTCCTTTCCGGGTGGAGGCGGGACTTCCGGCGGCGCGTGGCGGCTTCCGGTTCCGGCCGCCTGGAACGCAAGAGGGGGAGTGAGCTTCGGCGGTGCTATTTCCGGGTCTCGCAGCGGCGAGAGGAACCCGGGAGATTTAAAACAGCTGTCGCACGCCCGCAGCGTTCTGGGACCATGGAGCCAGAAGACGCAGCGGAGGTGGCGGGAGCAGGAGCCACAAGCACCAGCCCGGCCCAGGTAGGAGACCCAGCGAGGGTCAATGTACCAGGGTGTTGTTATGTCCCTCTTTTCTGCCCCTTCGGGGGAGGGGAGCCTGCCTCACTCACCCTAGTCACTTCTGTGGGTGCGTGTAGTTTTCTGGTACAGCGGTGATGGGTGCTGGTTTTTATTTGTTCACTAGCTGTGTGCACTTGTGTGTTTTGTTGGCTGGCGTACAAAGGTTAAACATAGCGTTGTTGTCCTTTGTGTCGTTTCAGAAAGTTAAAGAAAAACTTAAAGTGGTAGAACCTCCTCCTTCCAAGAAGCGGTGTGCTACTTGTAAAGCTTCCCTTAAAGGGAACTGGACCAAACCTTTATGCAAAACTTGTATTGCGGAGATTGTCAGGGGGGAAGCCTCTACTAGTTCGGCCTCTGAGCAGACCACCGTCAAGGGAACGGGGGAGTTGCTCTCTTCATTTAGGGAGGAGTTGCACCAGACTTTCCAGTCTTTTCGCTCCTTCCTGGAAAAGGGTCCGACTAAAGGATCTAAGGCCAGGGCCAGTACCTCCTCCACATCTAGAAGGTTAGACAGTGAGTCCGAGGAGGAGGAACCTGAAAATGCTATTTCAGGATCAGAGGCGGAGGATGAAGAAGAAAGGGATACTTCTTCCTCACGCTATAAACTGTCCTTAGAGGAGGTTGATGACCTATTAAGGACAATTCATTCTACCCTAAACATTAAAGAAGATGCGACTCAGCTGTCATTGCATGACAGGATGTACCAGGGTTTGGATGAGGTAAAACATCGTACCTTCCCGGTACATAAAGTATTGTCTGAGACAATTAAAAGAGAATGGAAGGACCCAGAGAAGGCACCCTTCTTTTCTAAATCTCTGAAAAGGAGATTTCCTTTCGAGGAGGATCCAACGCAGGCCTGGAATAAAAGGCCTAAACTGGATGCAGCATTCTCAAAAGTTTCCCGCAATACGGACCTAGCTTTTGAGGATACAGGTGCCCTTAAGGATCCCCTGGATAAAAGAGCAGATAGCCTGCTCAAAAAAGCCTGGGATACCTCCTTGATTAATCTTAAACCAGCTATGGCATCCACTGTGGTGGCCAGAAACCTTGAGCATTGGCTGGATCAGCTCAAAGGTCACATTGAGGCCGGTACCTCTCGTAGAGAGCTTTTGGAGTCCTTTCCAGTCCTTATGAAAGCGGTAGGCTATATAGCGGATGCTTCGGCTGAATCCGTGAAGCTCTCCGCCAGATCCTCGGCGTTGATAAATTCAACCAGAAGGGCCTTATGGGTTAAGACCTGGCAGGGGGACACAGCCTCTAAGCTGAAACTGTGTGGCTTACCTTTTGAAGGAGACTTGGTTTTTGGCACAGGACTAGACACCGTCCTAGATAGGACGGCGGATAGAAAGAAGGCTCTTCCTTTAAAAAAGGTAGATTCGGGGCCCAAGAAAAATTTTCGTCCTTTTTTCCAAGCCAAGGGTCCTAAGGAGGCACAAAGAGGTCAGGGTGGTAGACCCTGGCGGTCCCAGAGGGGCCGCGGGAAGCCTGGGGTGTTGTTTCGCTCCCCCAGCCAACCTGCTAAGCCCTAGTGACGGCCTCCCAGCTGTGGGTGGTCGGCTCCAAGCCTTCCTTCCACAATGGGCAGAGGCGACGTCCAGTCTGTATGTGCTCAAACTGATTGCAGAGGGATACGCACTGGAGTTTTCGGGAAAACCACCGTCGCGGTTTTATGTGACCCAATTGCCCAGGGAGCAAGAGAAGTCTCAGGCTATGCTGACATTAGTGGAGGATTTTCTCCAACAGAGGGTGATTACGCCAGTTCCCCAGAGAGAACAGGGGGAGAGCTGTTATTCCCATATATTCCTTGTAAAGAAGCCGTCGGGCAAATTCAGGTTAATTTTAAACCTGAAGGTCCTGAATCTAGCTATCCGGTACAAGAGATTCCGCATGGACTCTATATACTCGGTGAGAAAGCTTCTTCCCCTGGGGTGCTTTCTAGCTTCAATAGATTTAAGGGATGCTTATTTGCACGTCCCGATCAGGACTTCCTCCCAGCGCCATCTGCGTCTAGCCATCAGAACAGTGAGCGGAGTGAGACATTTTCAATTCAGAGCCCTCCCATTCGGCCTTTCCTCCTCTCCCAGAGTCTTTTCAAAAGTGGTGGCAGA
This sequence comes from Rana temporaria, assembly GCF_905171775.1. Lineage (NCBI taxonomy): Eukaryota > Metazoa > Chordata > Amphibia > Anura > Ranidae > Rana > Rana temporaria. The sequence goes on from NC_053489.1 coordinate 232,852,301, forward strand.
GGCCTTGGCACCCCTAAGGCTCAGGGGGATTTCTATAATTCCATACTTGGACGACCTCCTGCTGTTCGCCAAGTCGGAGGAGCAGCTTCTCCTGGACCTGAGGAGGACCCAGGCTCATTTGGAAGGGCTCGGTTGGATCCTGAACAAAGAAAAGTCAAGTCTAGTGCCCTCCCAGAGGATAGTCTTTCTAGGATACGTTATAGACTCTGTTCAGGGGAAAATCTTTCTACCAGAAGAAAAGATAGAGAAAGTTCAGGCTGCGGTGAAGACAATTCAGACGAATGTGCCGATTTCTGTGCGCTCAGCCATGTCCACAATGGGCTTACTCACGGCCGCCATTCCGGCGGTGCAGTGGGCTCGTCTCCATTCAAGGGACCTACAACAGGTGATCCTTCAGAATTGGACCCATGGGGAATCCCTAGAGAAGAGATTCAGAGTTCCGTCTTCAGTGAAGAGGAAACTTTGGTGGTGGAGAGGCCAGGCAAATCTGTGCCTAGGTCTGTCTTGGTCCTTCCCCACTACAAGGGTCCTAACTACGGACGCGAGTTCGTGGGGATGGGGTGCTCACCTGGACGGGCAGATGGCACAGGGATCCTGGACGAGGGAAGAGTCCAGAAGGTCCTCCAATTGGAGGGAACTCAGGGCCATTTGGTTAGGGCTAAGGGCCTTTCAGGAGCTGATTCTGGACCAACATGTCCAGATTCTGTCAGACAACGCCACAGCAGTGGCGTATGTTTCCAGACAGGGGGGCACGAGAAGCAGAGTACTCCTCAGTCTGGCCTTACAGACTCTGTCCTGGGCAGAGGTGAACTTGGCTTCCCTATCGGCAGTACACCTAAAAGGCAGCCTAAACATGCTGGCAGACTTTTTAAGTCGGACAAGGGTTCTGGAATCGGAGTGGTGTTTATGCCCGGAGGTCTTCCAAGAGCTAGTAAACAAGTGGGGAACACCTCAGATAGACCTGTTCGCGGCCCAGTCCAATGCCAAGGTTCCAGCTTATTTCTCTCTAAACAGAATGGACCAGGCAGAGGGTCTAGATGCGTTAGTTCAACGCTGGCCCTTCCGCCTGTGCTATGCCTTCCCCCCGGTTCAGATCATTCCCTTAGTGTTACGGAAGCTTCAGGAGGAGAAGACTACTCTGATCCTGATAGCCCCGTACTGGCCCAAGAGGCCTTGGTTTTCGAGTCTGTTGGAACTGGCGGTAGAAGACCCCTGGGTTCTACCAGTCAGAAGAGATCTACTTTTTCAGGGCCCTCTACTGCATCCAGACGTGAGTCGGTTAAGGCTCACGGCCTGGTTACTGAAGAGCTAATTCTTAGCAGGAAGGGTCTATCCAAACGTTTGGTAGATACGCTACTTAGTAGTAGGAAAGAGGTCACGAGGGCCATCTATTTCAAGACTTGGAAGGTTTTCAATTCTTGGTGTGAAGTTAAAAATTATTCTCCTTTGAATACTTGTTCCGTCTTGGAGTTTTTACAAGACGGTATGGATAAGGGTCTGGCAGCCAGCACCTTGAAGGCGCAGGTGGCGGCTTTGTCAGTGTTTCTAGAGAGACGTTTATCTCTAGAGCCCTATGTCATCAGATTTTTTAAGGCCTTAGCCAGGGCTAGGCCTTCCCCGTTTAAATTTTTCCCCAAGTGGGATTTATCAGTGGTCCTGGGGGGTTTGACTCAAAAACCCTTCGAACCACTGGTAGACGCCTCTGTAAAGTTTCTAACTTTAAAATTGGTGCTTTTGGTGGCGGTCACCTCAGCAAGGAGGATTAGCGAGCTTCAGGCGCTTTCCGTTTTGGAGCCTTTTTTGTCAATCTTCCCTGATAGGGTAGTATTAAGAACTGATCCGAGTTTTCTTCCGAAGGTAGTGTCAGTATTTCATAGGACGCAGGAAATAGTGTTACCTACCTTTTGTCCAACTCCTTCTTGTCCGAAGGAGAGAGAATTCCATTCCTTAGATGTCAGGAGATGCATTAGACGCTATCTAGAGGTCTCTAGCGAGTACAGAAAGGCGAATTCGCTTTTCGTTCTGTTTTCAGGATCCCGCAAGGGGCATGGGGCTTCCAAAAGTACTCTGGCTAGATGGTTGCGCATGGCTATCCATGAGGCATACAAAGCTAAAGGTTTGGATCCCCCTCCGGGAGTAATGGCCCATTCTACTAGGGCGGTGGCAACTTCCTGGGCAGAACGGAGCTTCACCAGAACACATCTGTAAAGCGGCAACGTGGACGAGCTTTTCCACCTTCGCTCGTCATTATAGGATGGATTTGCTCTCTGTGTCAGAGCAGTCTTTTGGCAGGAAGGTCCTGCAAGCGGTGGTCCCACCCTAGAGTAAGTACTCGGTTATCATCTCCAGGTGCTGTCCTGAAAGACGAGGTGAGAAAACCTTAGTTAGACTTACCGGTAACGGTATTTCTATGAGTCTTTCAGGACAGCACCGATAACCCGCCCTTTTATTATTAAAGATAATATATATATATATGCTAATGTGTATAGTTTCTATGTTCTGCTTATCTAATTTCAGCGTGGCCGGAGGTACTCGTGAACAACTGAGGCCATGGTGGAAGGGGGCGGAATTTATAGCATTGACTGCAGTGTTTCCTGGGAAGTGGGTGGAGCTGCGCTCTCTCCAGGTGCTGTCCTGAAAGACTCATAGAAATACCGTTACCGGTAAGTCTAACTAAGGTTTTTTACTTTAAAAAAAGGCGTTGTTTTTCATCACATAAAGTGATGGTGTGTATGCGGCATTAGGACCCCCGTCTGTCACTCTTTTGGTGAAAACATTGAGTGTGCATAAGCAGTGGCATCACCAGGAGGAAGACAATGTTTAGATTCAAAAGGCCAGCTTCTTCTGCATGAGTCTTGAGCAGGTGTCAGGCTGTGTTCTAGACTAACGCACTTCACAGCAAATGATCCATTACAATTTTACTTAAAGCGGAGTTCCACCTAAAAGGTGAAGCTACGCTTGTTTGCTTCCCCCCCTCCGCTGCCACATTTTACATCTTTTGGGGGGAGTGAGTACCTGTTATTAAAAGGTACCCGTCATGGATCAAGATCCATGACAGTACCCATCCCCACTTCCGGGTGACCTGGCTGCAGCAAGGTCCCCTGGAAGTTCAGCCCCCCTCCTCCTTCTCCGCCACCGGGCCATTCACAAAGCGCATGTGCAGTAGGGAACCGGCTGTAAAAGCTGCCAGTTTCCCTTACAAGGAATGGCAACAACGGCAACCGAGAGCCAATTGAAAAATCGGCTGTGGTGCTGACATCGCAGGATCCCTGGACAGGTAAGTTTCCTAATATTACAAATACTGTAGCTACTGACTTTTTATTTTATTTTTTGGTGGCGGGGGGCTAGAGCTCCGCTTTAAGTATATTAGGAAGGTCATAAGAGTCTGGAAATATTATGGGGATTTTGAACATCATTACTTGGCTTTTTACTTAATATTCAGTTACCTGAATTTCCCCCTATTATACAAAATCGGGGTGTAAATATATATATATATATGTATGTATAAAGTTGCATTAATGCTTGTATAATACTTTGATGATAAATGAGTTAATGAAACATTGATAATAAATGAGTTCTTAATGATATTATGATTAGCTGCTCATTTATTAATCATTTTAGTAAATATTCATGCCCTGGCTTTGTCCAAAGTTTTTATTACAGCCATGCACTTTTATTATTAATATTGGATATTTGCATTGCTGTAATACAGAGCTGTACAGAGAATACTGCACCAATCATGTTTTTGTTCGAAGGAGAGCAATCCCTATGACAATCGCACAATATTACTACTAATATTTTTTCATAAGTCTAAAATATTCCACAGTTCATGTTAAAGGGAACTTAGAACCTTATACATCAGATTGTAATTGGCATTACTAACACCTCAGAGTCACATGATTGGACTAAAAACAATCTCATAAACACGGTTTGTGCTGTGATGTTTCAAAAACACTACCATATATCCCCCTAGACAAGAGATTCTTGGCTAATGGCAACAATCTCTATATGGTTGACCATTTAAAAAAAGTAGAGCAGTGAGCATTGGGTAGCTGGCCCTCTTTCTTATCATAACACGTGCGTGCCTGGATGCCAGATGATGAAGCCTAATGACTGACCTCTGTCTTTTGGGTTGCCTTTTCACAAACCTCATTGTCTAGTGCCAGATTTGGGTAGAGGCCAACTAAGCTAGGCTGTAGGGCCCAGTTTACACTGATGCAACAATCGCTCTGACTTTGTAGCACTTGTCGCATCAAAAGTCAGAACCGCCATTCAGTGCAATGGAACCGTTCTAATCGGTGTTACTTGCGTCACTCCGACTTAGAAAAAGGTTCCTGCACTACTTTTGGTATGACTTGCATTAACTTCTGTTAAAGAAGTTGCATGCAAGTCGTGCCTTAAATGCGCTGGGATCTGACTTTGAAGAAGCATAACCTTTGTAGAAGACCTCCTTATTTATGGTTACATTATGTAACCGTATCACCTGATATATCCAGGATCTTCGGACTCCAGCCCACTCTCTCAGACCCTGTTCACACTTGTGTTTTTTAATGCCGTGAAATGCATTTCAAGTGGAAATACCATTGATGGCTTGCACTAGGGCTGGGTGATTTTTTTTTTATGGCCTCGTGGACTAGGCCGAAGCCACGGCCTCGCCTAAAAACTTTTGCCCTGCAGCTCCTCAGGACCAGCGCGGTGTCGGCGCCGGTCCTGGTGCCAAAAGAAAATCTAAAAAATTTTTTTTTTTTTTTTTGAAAACCTGAACCTTGCAACTCAATTCAGGATTCAAATCGATTTTTTTCCCCAGCCCTAGCTTGCACACAAAAATGTACTGCAGAGTAGTGTTTTTAACCACTCCAATACCAGGCCAATTCTGACACTTCTCTTGTATATGTAAAAATCAGTTTGTTTGTTTTTTTGCAAAAAATTACTTGGAACCCCCAAAATTAAATATATATACAGTGAGGAAAATAAGTATTTGAACACCCTGCTATTTTGCAAGTTCTCCCACTTGGAAATCATGGAGGGGTCTGAAATTGTCATCGTAGGTGCATGTCCACTGTGAGAGACATAATCAAAAAAAAAAATTCCAGAAATCACAATTTATGATTTTTTAACTTTATTTGTATGATACAGCTGCAAATAAGTATTTGAACACCTGTCTTTCAGCTAGAATTATGACCCTCAAAGACCTGTTGGTCTGCCTTTAAAATGTCCACCTCCACTCATTATCCTAAATTAGATGCACCTGTTTGAGGTCATTAGCTGCATAAAGACACCTGTCCACCCCATACAATCAGTAAGAATCCAACTACTAACATGGCCAAGACCAAAGAGCTGTCCAAAGACACTAGAGACAAAATTGTACACCTCCACAAGGCTGGAAAGGGCTACGGGGAAATTGCCAAGCAGCTTGGTGAAAAAAGGTCCACTGTTGGAGCAATCATTAGAAAATGGAAGAAGCTAAACATGACTGTCAATCTCCCTCGGACTGGGGCTCCATGCAAAATCTCACCTCGTGGGGTCTCAATGATCCTAAGAAAGGTGAGAAATCAGCCCAGGACTACACGGGAGGAGCTGGTCAATGACCTGAAAAGAGCTGGGACCACCGTTTCCAAGGTTACTGTTGGTAATACACTAAGACGTCATGGTTTGAAATCATGCATGGCACGGAAGGTTCCCCTGCTTAAACCAGCACATGTCAAGGCCCGTCTTAAGTTTGCCAATGACCATTTGGATGATCCAGAGGAGTCATGGGAGAAAGTCATGTGGTCAGATGAGACCAAAATAGAACTTTTTGGTCATAATTCCACTAACCGTGTTTGGAGGAAGAAGAATGATGAGTACCATCCCAAGAACACCATCCCTACTGTGAAGCATGGGGGTGGTAGCATCATGCTTTGGGGGTGTTTTTCTGCACATGGGACAGGGCAACTGCACTGTATTAAGGAGAGGATGACCGGGGCCATGTATTGCGAGATTTTGGGCAACAACCTCCTTCCCTCAGAGCTTTGAAGATGGGTCGAGGCTGGGTCTTCCAACATGACAATGACCCGAAGCACACAGCCAGGATAACCAAGGAGTGGCTCTGTAAGAAGCATATCAAGGTTCTGGCGTGGCCTAGCCAGTCTCCAGACCTAAACCCAATAGAGAATCTTTGGAGGGAGCTCAAACTCCGTGTTTCTCAGCGACAGCCCAGAAACCTGACTGATCTAGAGAAGATCTGTGTGGAGGAGTGGGCCAAAATCCCTCCTCCAGTGTGTGCAAACCTGGTGAAAAACTACAAGAAACGTTTGACCTCTGTAATTGCAAACAAAGGCTACTGTACCAAATATTAACATTGATTTTCTCAGGTGTTCAAATACTTATTTGCAGCTGTATCATACAAATAAATAGTTAAAAAAATCATACATTGTGATTTCTGGATTTTTTTTTTTTGATTATGTCTCTCACAGTGGACATGCACCTACGATAACAATTTCAGACCCCTCCATGATTTCCAAGTGGGAGAACTTGCAAAATAGCAGGGTGTTCAAATACTTATTTTCATCACTGTATATATTTTTAGCAGATGCCCTAGTAAATAAAATGGAGATCCTAATTTTTGTTATGTCTCACGGTATTTGCGCAGCGATTTTTCAAACACAATTTTTTGATACACAAAATACACTTTAATGAATACAAAAATAAAACACAATATACTGTATAACCAATTTTTTGGTCAAATATGAAAGATGTTATGCTGAGTAAATAGATACCCAGCATGTCATGCTTTAAAATGGCGCACGCTCACGAAATTGCACACTAAGGTACTTTAAAAATTCTATAGGCGACACTCTAAAAATGTTTACAGGTTACCAGTTTAGAGTTGCAGAGGAGGTCTAACGTTCGTGGCAATACCTCACATGTGTTGTGCGAACACCGTTTACATATGTGGGCATGGCCTACGTATGCATTCACCACTGCGTGTGAGCACGGGGGGGAAGGCACATTAAATTTTTTTTTATTATTATTTATTTTATTACCTTCTTTTATGTTTTACACTTTAAAAAAAATTCTTGATGACTTTTATTGCTACTACAAGAAATGTAAACATGCCTTGTGATGATGCAGCATGACAGGTCCTCTTTATGGAGTAAAGCATTAGATGAAAAAAAAAAAAAAAAAAAAACATTGATCTAAAGTTTAAAAAAAAAATTGCGTTGTTTACATGGGACTGGAACCAGAAGTGACATGACGTTCATCCTAGACTATAAAGTTTAACTGAGGCCACATTTCCTCAGCTAATTTCTGTGGGCAATCGCCAAATTGGTTCCCAGGCCCACTGATTTGCTCAGGTAAGCTTGCGAACCACCCCAAAGCAACAGGAGGGGGGGGACACACACATCTCGCTGTTTCTAAAATTGATCCAGCGGCTAATCAGCCTCTCGGGTCACTTTTAGCAGATAGAGAATTGCCGGGTATTCTACTTAACCCAAGGATGTGTTGGTGCAGAGGTAGACACAGGAAGTAACAGCATGGTGCTATTGCTACCAGTGAGGCATAGCTAGAGGCAGTAAGGCAGTTAATGGTAGTTTTGGCAAGAAACAGAAGACACAGGGAGCAAAGTTCACTTTTGTAAAGTCCAATTTGTGGCGCAACAATGAGTGTTAAAGTGGGGTCCAACCTTTGTACAGTGGCCATGTGCAATTGGTGAACGCCAGTGGTATTGTAGTACAATAAAGACTATGCTATGGGAGGAAATACTTCTTATATCTTATATATGATTTTTGTTTTTCAGTACATTTTAAAATGTTGAATATTTTATGTATCAAGCAACAGAGACCAAAAATAAAAACACAAACCTTTGTAGCATAACATTTTTGCTGTAATGCAGAATTACATTTTGACTATGCTTTTCTCTGTCGGTGTGATAAATTGAATGTTGCATGATTTTATTAATTTTATTGTTTTTATTCAGCTATGCAAAATTTTATGGAATTGTCCTTCTAATAGTCAGACATCATCTTTTCCATGTCTGTTTCCCAAAAGCACTTTTACCTACAGGTAAGTCTATAATAAGGCTTACCTGTAGGTACTGGAAATATCTCCTAAACCTGTACGGTTTAGGAGTTATTTGCTATATACGCTTGCACTGATGTCATCGGCACATACCCACCGAAGAAAGGGCACAATCGTGCCATTTCTACAGGGCCCGTGCCGTGACTATCGGCTCCCGCGTGCATGCACAGGAGTGACGTCACGCGACTCCGGTCAGTAAGAGCCAGAGTCCACGGCCCTGGAAGGAAGAGGGGTATAGATGGATGCGGCCACCAGCGTGGCCATTGCGGGCTTCGTTTGCAGGTAAGTGGCACATTTTGGGCTAATATGCAAAGCATACTAGCCAATTATGCTTTTACTTTGCAGAGACCAAAAGAGAAAGTAAAACCCATCAGGGTTTACTTCCTCTTTAAGTAGCGCAAACCTGCCAAACTATACAAATTCTGGTGTTTCAAAAAGAATTTCATATACCATATACAATCAAAGTGACAGGCTGGTTATTGAAATGAAGGTAACATTTTTTAATAAACATATCGCCCTCTTATCTAGCTGAAAGTTACAGTATAAACCAGATGAAAATTCCACACTTTCCATTATGCCGAAGACAGAAGTTTTGATACAAATAGAAAGCTGTAGCCAAATACTGTGCCCTGTATTGTTCATTAGAGTTGAAGCTGAACTCCAGGTAGATATAAAAGACACAACTAGATATTCATTAATAAATCATAAAATATATATTTTTAATTGCAACTAGTGTAAGTACCTGAATTTGACATGGATTGAGTGTCATACAATCCTTTATACAGCAGCAAGCAGACTAGCAGATGAAGGAACAGGATTGAGAGCCAATTTAGGTGCGCTGCATGCAAATATGTTGACAGGAAACATGCTAATTATTGGAGAGAGCAGAAGGATGAATTGATCAGTCTGCAGCTGCTAATCCTCACCCTATACTGTACCCAACAAAAGGCTTAGAGACATTTGACTGGAAGGCCACATCGGAGCTTTGACCTGCATGGTAGTGCTCAGCAATTTGTATGCTTGTGCACAACACAATTTGTATTGGAAAAACTTCCTTTGTAAATATAGTGTTTCTCAACCTTTTTTCAGTTAAGGCATCCTTTAAAATTATGGACAATCTTGAGGCACCACATTATAAAATGTATAAAAAAAATCTAAAAGTTTTCCAGAACACAGCAACACCCACACAAGTAGGACACCCAGCATATTCAAAGTAGGAGCTTTTCTACAAGAAATACATTTTGTTTCCTTCTACAGCTACATTTTAACTTGCAGATTATTGCAGCCAGCCAGAATGTATAGAAGCAGAGCTAGACTGTTTAGAAAGCCCAGCATGCTCTACCAACACAGTGTGATGTACAGTATATATCCATGTAAGGGCCCATTCACATCAGCCTGGTCTACTGCAGTGCATTAAATTGATTGTAAAGGCAGAAGGTTGTTCCAGGAAGATGGATCTGTATATTTCCCCAGTCACACTGTCCCCCATATAGTGAGAAAACACCTCCAAGGAACACATTTAACTTTTTTTTTTTAAACTTCTGGTACAATATTTTATTAAAATATATATAAAAAAAGATAAAAAACAAACAGCAAATTCCCACGCAGGGGATATGGACATAAAACATAAGTATACATAAAAGCACATAGTAGAAAATATACTAATAAAGGAACTAATTACAAATTACCACCGTCTCCCCAGCCGGGGCCGGGGGGCAGTGCGTTATGCCTGAGCCAGAAGGCCCAGGGCAGGTAAAAGGGGAAGGGGGCGGAGTTATCCGCAAAATGGGGGAGAAAAAAAAAAAACTTGCACAACAAAGGAAGAAAGAAGGGAAGAATAGAGCAGAACAGTGAACAAAAGCTCAGAAACAAAGAAAGAGAAAGGAAGAACCCTCAGGCTGGAAGAAAGGACAAATTAAATTTAGAGCCCCAGATTAGACGGGTGCAAACTAGGGAGTGTATAGGACCACCACGGGCCCATACCTTAAGAAATTTAGCATGAGAGTCATGGAGGACGCTAGACATCTTTTCATGGATCATAAGAGTCGTCAGGGTATTCTTGACCTCTGGGAATGGAACAGAAGTTTTTTTTCCAGGCCCTCGCTATTGTCCGTTTGGCAGTGATAAATAGGTATGTGGCTAATTTCTGCTGATGAGAGAAGAGGCCCGGGATTGGGCAATGGAGTAATGCATATTTGGCGTCTTTACGGAAGGGGACATAAAATAGGGAGGATAATAGGCCAAAGACCCTTGACCAGAATCTAACTAAGCAGGGGCAGGACCACCATGTGTGCAGTTCATCTCCTCGTTGACCACAACCTCGAAAGCACCTGTCAGTACACGAAGGGTTCGACTTGGCAATGCGAGCTGGGACCCAGTACCAGCGTAGGAGGACCTTATAAGCTGCCTCCAATGTGACAGTGTTGAAGGAACATTTTGCTACGCTGGACCAGGCCTTACTCCAGTCTGCAAGATCTATAGGGGATAGATCAGGCTCCCACTTAAGCACATAACTAAGGGTAGTAGAAGAGCTACCGGAAGCAAGTAAAGAATAGATCATAGAGATGGTGCCGCGAGCACCTGGGCAATGCCAACAAATGCGTTCAAAGGCAGTGATTTGATACGGGAAGGAGCCAAGGCACCGCAAGGAGGTTATTCAGTGTCGCAGCTGAATATAGCGAAATAATTCGGTAGACGGAGCATCATGGGTCTCATGAATCGAAGACCACAAGGGAAAGGCTCGGGTGCAAAGAAAGTGATGAACTAATGAGAACTTGGGGTTGTTCTGAGCCAGGCGGGAACATGGCATTATTCAGGAGGGGGAGTAGAGGCAGGATTGGAGACATAAGTTTGCCTGAGTACCGAATCGAGTCCCATCATTTCAGACTGTGAAGCATAAGGGGGCTAACAGAAGGAGGTCGCAGCTTAGGGGGCAGCCATAACAAAGCTGAGATAGGAAACGGTGCACAATTAGGCACCTCCAGCAGAACCCAAAGGGGAACATCGGACGTTGCATGGAGCATGGTAAGTTGGGAAATTTGAGCCGCCCGATAATACTTTGCAACATCCGGAACGCCCAGCCCGCCCCGCAATCTATGGGCATAGAGGGTAGAGCGAGAAACTCTAGGGCGCTTATATGCCCAGATAAAAAAGAGCAGTCTGTTCTGGAGCAACCGCAGATAAAAAGCAGGGACCCGAACAGGAAGAGTCCGAAAAAAATAAAGAATCTTCGAGAGGATGGTCATCTTGACCGCGTGAATACGACCGACCCAAGATAGAGTGGGGAACCGCCAAGATGCCATAAGAGCCGTGACAGTGCGCAAAAGTGGGTAGTAGTTAGCAGAAAAGAGGAAAGTATAGGAGGAAGTCAACTTGATACCCAAGTAGTCTAGCGAGGAGTCAGCCCAACGGTAGGGAAAAAAAGATTGGAGATGCAAGACTTGGGGACTCGGAAGGGTAATATTCAAAGCAGTCATTTTTATGTGGATTGATTTGAAGACCTGAAATAGTAGCAAAGCGGGCTAGAAGTGCCTGGAGATTCGGTAGGGTGACGATAGGATTGGTGAGGGTCAGGAGGACATCGTCCGCGAACATACTAAGTTTATAGTCATCACCTGCATAGGGGATGCCCGTGATGTTAGGATCTGCTCTAAGGGCAATAGCTAGCGGCTCAAGGGCAAGAACAAAAAGGACCGGGGATAAAGGGCATCCCTGCCTCGTTCCCCTGAAAATGGGAAAGGAGGGCGAGAGGCAACCAGCATAGCGAACCGAGGCAGAAGGGGACGAATAAAGGGCTGTCAACCAAGACAAGATCGAGTCTCCAAAACCCCATCGTTGCAGTACATAACGCAGATAATCCCATGAGAGGGAATCAAAAGCTTTATAAATATCAAGTGAAAAGAGGAAATCCAGGGATTTTGCGCTGCTGTAACAGGGTAATCAGGTGGACAACTTTCCGGACATTGTCCCCTGCCTGATGGCCAGGCACAAAGTCAACCCGGTCTATGAACCAAGGAGCGCAAATATTTGTTAATACGAGAGCACAGGATTTTCCCCAGCAGTTTCACATCTTCATTTAGTAACGAAATCGGGCGAAATGCCTGGGGTTCATGGGCCTCCTCGATGGTCTTAGGAATCATAGAAATGTGGGCACGCAATGAATCAGGGGAGGGCAGCGCACCTTATTTCATACAATTAAAATAGGCCACCAGGTGGGGAAGCAAGAGTGAAGAAAACTTGCGATAGTATAGTCCGGTAAAGCCATCCGGGCCCGGGGCCTTCGAAACACGGATGCCTTTAATGGCCTGAGCAACCTCCAACTTGGTAATGCCAGCGTTAAGAGACGCACAGGCCGCTGAAGAAAGAGGAGGAAGATGAAGATCGCGGAAGAAATCATCTACAAGATCACGAGGAAAGGGGGAAGGTCGGCTATAAAGCGAGGCTAAAAAATCGGCCAAAGCTGCAGAGACCTTGTTCGGAGGTGAGGTCCCCATTGGCGGAACGAAGGCGAATAGGTTTATGGCCACGAGAAGTTGCATTGAGTTTTTTAGCAAGCATTGCACCCGGTTTATTCGCACAGGAATAAAATTTATGTTTAGTCCACCACAGAGCCTTCTCGGCTTGGTCGGAGGCCAACAAATCTAATTCAGTAGCCAAAGTGTCCCTAGCTTTCTTATTAGCCGGGGAGGGGTGAGACTTCCACTCTGCATCAGCGGAGGCCAGGAGGCCCGTAAGTTCTCGAATCCGCTTTTCTCTATTACGCTTACGAAAGGATGCTAGCTGTATACAATGGCCTCTCATGGTAACCTTATGGGCCTCCCAGAGAGAAATAGGCGAGGACACAGAGCCTACATTTTCCTTAAAAATGGTCTGAAGATGAGTGTGAATCTCAAGGAAGGCATCTTGAGATGAAAGGAGCGAGTAATTCAATCGCCACTGAAAGGTAGGACGGGTCAGACCTGAGAGATCAAACAGAAAAACAATAGGGTCATGATCCGACCATGCAGAAGGGGGGATCGCAATCTTATGGATATTGGAAATCAAACGTAAAGGGATGAAAACATGGTCGATCCTACTGAAGCTATCATGTGGGCTTGAGTAATACGTGAAGTCACGATCGCTAGGATGAAGCTCCCGCCATGCATCCACCAGGCCATAGGATTGTACAAGGGATCTCATCTGCTCCTCCACAACCGGGTCATGGGAGGGGGGGGGATCCAGCTGCGTATTTCCTGTCCATCGAGGAATTCAAAGCCACATTCGAGTCACCCATAAAAATAAGGGTCCCGGAGCTATGTTGAGAAACAACTTTAAGGAGGTGAGGAAAAAACTTATGCTGGAAAAAATTGGGGGCATAGTACCAAACTAGAGTTACATTCTGACCAGTAGTAAATATCTCCCGGTTGGGTCAGCTATTTCTTTGGAACATGAGAACAAGAGGTTGCGTCTAAAGGCAATTAGGACCCCCCATGCTTTTCTGGGGCAGAAGCCAGATAAAAAGTAGGGAAATGAGAAGAAACAAATTTCGGAGTAGAGGAAGAGGAAAACCTGGTCTCTTGTAAGCACACTACATCAACACTGCTGGATTTTAGATGAAATACCTTGGATCGCTTTACTGGTGAATTAAAACCATGAACATTATGGGAATAAAACTTCAACAGAGATTGGGCCATAACGAGGAGATGACAATTAGCTCACGTGATGGAGTCCAACAGCGACTACCGAGCTCAGAAGAGACCCTGGTCAATGACTCTTGTGAATTTCCAGCCTGAGGGAATAAGAGGAGAAAAAGAAAGGAAATAATACAAGAAGAGGGAAAACAGAGCAAGGAAAGGACAAAAAACAAAATAAAAAACAAACAAAACAAAAACAATGAAAACTTACCAAGTACGCCACGCAAAGCGTGGACCACATCTTCAGTAAGACGTGAAAGGCGGGGGGGGCTCAACCGCCGGACACATGGCCATTATAGGTCATAAAAACTCAAAATATAGCAAGAATAGGGGGGTATCTAGGAGGGGGGAAAAAGGGGGGGGGGAGAGGAGAGAGAGCCCTCCTAAACGGGCGCTATTGGTCAACCTGAAAATAGGGTACAGCGAGAAATTACTAATCCAACTTTCAGCATAAAATTATATTATATCATGGCGGGATTTTGGCTTCCCGCATGAAGGGGACAGAATCGAAACGGGATATTAAAGGTACTGTCAGGGTGAGAGCCCTGACTTTTGAGGAGTGAGGGAGGGGAAAGAAACAGGGATCAGAAAATTTAAAATGTAATTTGTTTTTCCTCCCCCTGGTTATAAATGAAGATTAATTAGATGGGGAAATGGTTTTTTCTTTCGAAATGTTTTTTTTTTTTTGTATGGGTAATTAAATTGATATTACTGTTATATATGATCAAAGGGGGTTAAACTGGAAGAATACCCCTCGGGTTTGGTTTCTTTTTCCTTTTTCTTTTCTTTGGATTGTACTCGTGAATCTCTGTTTTCCTTGTTGTTTAAAATCAAATAAAAGATGATTAAAAGAAAAAATTATATTATATCATCAAAAAAAAGCACAAATACGTCAAACAACCTCTAAAGATCAAAACATACAATTCGACCGCCCCCCAGCCAGCCGGCAGAGGGGACCAGACTTAAAGTCCGCCAGGAGATCCCCGGTAGTCAGCCACCCGGCCCAAACACCACCAGGAATCCGGCCCCCAGGGAGCCCCGGGGGCCAGAGGTCAGACATAGATTATCAACCTGAAAATTAAATAAGTAAACACAATATAAACATTAAGAGCAAAACTATCTGGAAACATCAATGAACAAATCTGGCCAGCCACTTTGGAGTGCACAGTTACAAATAGGCTAACCCCCTGGGGGGGGGGGTAGAAGGGAGGGGAAAGGAGAGGAGAGGAAAAAAAAGGGGGGGAAGGAAAGGGAAAGGGACACGGTAAGAACTCAAGGTGCAGAGTCTCCGCTCAAGAAGTCTGCGGCAATAATATAGCATAAAAGTCCCATGCGAAGACCCTGAGTGGACAAATTGGACAGTAAATGGTAAAAAAAAAAGGGGGGGGGAGGGGTGAAAGGGGAGCTGGTGCCGTACATCTGGGAATGGACTGGAAAGTTCGGAAATCCAGGAGCATCACAGTTAAATCCCACATAAAATAAAGATGAATAGGAAAGCTCCAAGGTAATCATTCAACACGTTTAATGCTTCAAAAGGTGAGTGGATATAAGGAGTGGGGGACAATAAAAAACACAGGTGGGAGGAGGGAGTTGGCCCCAAAGTCCGCACCACCAGGTTGAGTCCAGGCAGAGCAGTAACGAGGGGGAGGGCATATTGCCCAAAGTGCAGCCATCAGTAGGCATATGGAAAGAAAGACGAACAAATGCCAGGATCATATACAGGTGGAGGGGAAGCAAAAGTCCGATCCGGCCATCAATTATGGGAGATAATGAAGAGAAAAATACGGGAAGGTCCAAAAGATCAAAAGAAAAAAAAAATATGGACAGGACTTACGGATACAGAGGTCAACAAGGAGCAGAACGTTGAGAGTCAACCGCAGATGAAGAGGAGGGCGCTTCCACCCCTTGACCTTTTCCCATGCCCGACCCAGGAGATTACTGGAGGGTTGTGAAGAAGTTGATTTGGCTGGGCTTCGAGCGCTTACACTAGATGGTAGCAACTGGAGTGAGTCCAGGACGAACTGCGCTTCATCCGGCGAGGTCAGAACATGGCTACGACCATTGTGAGAGAAAGAAAGTTTAAAGGGAAAGCCCCAGCGGTACCGAATTTGATGCGACTGAAGAGCTGAAGTTTAGGGTTTCATCTGTCTCCTCTTCACAATTGTGGTCTGGGAAAGATCCGCAAAAACTTGATAACGGTACCCTTGAAACGTAAGATCAGGTTTGTCCCTAGCCACACGTAGGAGGGCTTCCTTGCTGCGGTAGTAGGTGAACTTAAAAACATCGCGGGGTGGTCCCTCCGATTTTTTGGGGCCGAGTGCCCTATTGATGCGAACAAACTCCAGCCTGTCAATGGGGATAGCTGGGGCAAGTTCCTGGAACAGAGCCGTCGCAGTGGAAGTGAGATCGATGACCGATTCAGGGATGCCCCGCAGGCGCAGATTACCCCTGCAAGCTCTGTTTTCAAAATCCTCCAGGCGCAATAGGGCCATATCCAGTTCTTTTTTAATGTCAGATATGTCCTGTTCATGGTTCTCCAAGACAGTAGCTGCGCCGTCCATCTTATCCTCTAGGTCAGGGGTGTCAAACTGGCGGCCCTCCAGCTGTTGCAAAACTACAAGTCCCATGAGGCATTGCAAGGCTAACAGTTACAAGCATGACTCCCACAGACAGAGGCATGATGGGACTTGTAGTTTCGGAACAGCTGGAGGGCCACCAGTTTGACACCCCTGCTCTAGGTCATTGGTGGGGGAGCCGAGCTCCCTGATTTCCTTAGTGAGGTGGGTGGCCAGCTTGGTGGTTGCTGCCGAGAGCTCTGCCTGCAGCATGATCTTAAAGCGGGAGAGGAGATATGCATCCCACAGGTATGGCTGCTGGAGCAGAGCCGCCTCCGGGCCCTCGCTCACAGCAGGAGACAACTCCAGATCCTCAGCCGCAAGCTGAGAGAAGGGGTCTGGACTCGAGGCCGGGGGTTCAAGCATGGCGTCCGGCGGGGAGGCCTCAGGCAGTGTACGATCCGCGGGTCTCGAGATGGATGCTCGCGTGAGCATTGCACTGCACTCCGCTGGATGCGCGGCAGCTGTGGGTGTCAGCGGGGGACGGTAAGGAGCAGGGATACCCTCTGTTGTTGCTCGGTAAGCGGCCAATGTGTCCGGGCGGCGAGGAGCAGGGCTAAGGTGCGACCGTCTCCATGCGCTGCTCAGGAGCACCCCCTCCACATTTAACCTTTTAATCACCCCTGATGTTAACCCCTTCCCTGCCAGTACAATATCAGTGAATATTTTTTTAGCAGTAATAATGTCACTGGTTCACAAAAAAGTGTCAAAAATGTCAGGTGTCCGATCTGTCTGCCGCAATGTCGAAGTCCCACTAAAAATCACAGATCACCGCCATTACTAGTAAAAAAAAATTTAAATAAATAAAAATGCCATAAATCTATTTTGTAGACGTGGTAACTTTTACGCAAACCAATCAATATACGCTTATTGCGTTTTTTTTTTTTTTTTACCAAAAATATGTATCAGAATACATAGCCTAAACTGATAAATAAATTTACTCTTTTTACTTTTCTTTTTATGGTTTTATAGCAATAACATAAAAATATTTGTTTTCAGAAATTTTTGTTTATAGTGCAAAAAATAAAAAAACACAGAGGTGATAAAATACCACCAAAAGAAAGCTCTATTTCTGGGGGAAAAAAAGAGCATCAAATTTGTTTGGGTAGAGCATCGCACAACCACGCAATTGTCAGTTAAAGCGACGCAGTGCCGTATCGCAAACATGTCCTAGTCAGGAAGTGGGTAAATCCTTCCGGGGCTGAAGTGGTTAAAACAAATAAAAAAATTTACCTTTTACAATCACTTAGCATGCCTTGCGTTTAATGCAACCCATTCATTTAAATGTACTGCCATAATCACCAAAACAGACCAAAAATCACACATTTAGCATTTTTGGAACCCCAGTGCAGCAAATGTTAATGAACAATTTCTTTGTATGAGTAGTAAAGGCCTTGAAGGTCTTGATGAAAATGATTTTAACAGGCAAATGTGGAGTTTCTGCTGAAACAGCACTTTGATTTATACACCCCCAAGTTTCTGGTTAAGTAAGGTGCAGAGTGATGTGTATGAATTTACTCTCGGTGAGTAAAAGGGCTTGTCCGTTTTTTTTTCTTCAAAGAGCTGGCACCCTTCTGGGTGTACTCCCTTTTGGAGGTTTGCTTTGTAATGTGACACTCCATTGGAGCACCCCAACACTTCTTTTATGATTCTTGCATGCACAGGCTAGCACACTTGTTTTGGCACTGCAGCTCTTTTCAGATTGATCATAGGTGCCTTAAAGGGTAACTCCACCCCAAGAATATAGCATATACAATTGCAACACAAGCCATATTGTAATTTAACGTTATTAAAAATGACGTTTCCTTTTCAATCTCTCAAATGCCATGCAATATGGCAACCTGGATGCGTTCTGTACACGGGTGGTATACAGAACGTTCAAAAGTCAAAAGTCATTTTCTGGTTGTGTGATTGGCTTACTGCCTTTCCCGGAAGTCTGCACTGAGATGAACTCAGATTTTCAGCATCCCCTGCAAGCTGCTCCGAAGCCACAATGGAGAGCCGGTCACAATCTCCTGTCATGCGAATAGAATGCGCGGGAACCCGTATCCAATTCGCATAGGTGTAAACCCAGCCTTAGTGTGTTTTAAGCAGAATTAAATGAAAAAATGCAAAATGCTTACCATTGTTTCTGGACTGTACTACATGTACAAATAACAACTAACATAAACATATGTGGTATCGCTGAAATCGTCAGGCATAGGAAAATTTGTTTTGGATTGTTCTTTGGTGGTAAAATAAAGCTAAATTTAAAAATATATATATTTTTTACTATTTTGGGCCAGTTTTCCTTTGCTAATAAAAAAAAGGGGGGCATGGGTCCCTCCCTTTTGTTTTTATGATCCATTCCTACTATTGCTTTGCAAACTGAGGCAGCGTGGGAATGCGAATGATTTATACTGGCGTGTCCAATCTCCTCAAGGCAGCATCATAACCAAATATACCCAATCACACTGAGCAGATTCCATGAGACTGGAAGCTACTTGCACATAACACAGAATGCTTAACACCTTCTATTCCAGAACATTGTATCCGAGCAGGTAAATTTTTCAGTATCTGTGCCAGATCAGTGTTTCTCAACTCTAGTCCTCAAGGCTCCCCAACAGGTCACGTTTTCAGGATTTCCTCAGATGGAACGGCTGTGGTATTTACTAAGGCAGTGAAACTGATCAAATCACCTGTGCAAAATGATGGAAAGCCTGAAAACAGGACCTGTTGGGGTGACTTGAGGACCAGAGTTGAGAAACACGGGCCTGGCACATTGAGACGATTGTCCCTGCTCAGATACAAGGTTCAGGAATGGAAGGTGTTAAGCATTCTGTGTTATGGGGAAGTAGCTTCCAGACTCCCTGTCTCATGTAATCTGCTCAGTGTGATCCTGAGTGAAGTTTACAGGAGCAGTTTAAACTACTGTAGATCTGACAACTCTTTTCTCATGGCTTATATCTTTCTGTGGCTCAAGGACCAGCTGCCTGTAAGCAGAACAGGTCAAACATTCAAGGGCATTGAATACCTAGCTTGTCTTTTAACTACTTGAGTCATAGTGCCGGCACAAACCTGCAGTGTTGTACATGCTATATTCTCTTTTCATGCACAAATTTCAAAGGGAGTTTTGTAAAATCTGTTGTTCAAATTATTTTTTATTTTAATGTACAGCCATATAAGGCTGGGTTCATACTTGTGCAATCCCAGACATCACACGTGATTCGCAACATATTGTTGTACAGATCACATGCGATGTCTGTGAGATGCAAATTCAGCCATACAGTTTGTATATGGCTGAATTGGCATCGCATTCGCACCAAAATGGTGCAGGACCCTTTTTTTGGTCCGCACTGTAAACGGATTGCATAGGTGTTCGCATCTATGCGATCCGATTCCTGCACCATTTCACAGTTCGCACTACAATCTGCAAACTGTAGCTTAGAAAGCAGCTTAAAGTGGTTGTAAAAAAAAGGTCCTGTTCCTTTGAGGCATGATCTATAGCACAGTGCTTGCATCGTGTAATTTGTCCCTTTTTATGTTGTAATATACCTGGTTGATTCTGCCTGTTACTGTGTCCCCCTGTGTGTGCTGACCATGGTAATCATGACCGTGGTCAGTTTATGTGCCTCCATCACCTCTCTCTCTGCTCTGAGTCTCTCCCCTCTCCACCTCCCTCCCTGCCTGTCAGTGTGAGAGCTGATCTTCTCCCCGCTTATCCTCTCTGGTTTATACAGTTATTAATTACAGTGTGTGTGTTGCTTTTTAAATTATGTCTAAATACCTTTTCTCACACCACCGCTCTGCGGTCACGTGACTTCCCTCTGCTGGCTGGTTGACATCAGAGAGGAATCTCAGCCCCCCTGCTGCTCTCCTTTTGATCTCCTTAGACTTTACAAACACTTTAAATTATCTTACATATTTTAGGTATATTGAATTGAAGGCTGCAGCGATATTGCACATTGTATTCATATTTTTGGGGTATTGTATGTCTGTAGAAGACAAACATTAATAGGTAGATTCAGGTAGAGTTAGGCCGGCTTATCAGTAGAATAGCCGACCTAACTCAGAATCTACGCCGACCTATGTTTAAGCGTATGCTCAAACAGAGATACGCTTAAAAATATCTAAGATACGATGGCTTGCGCCGTCCTATCTTAGTTTGCAATATTTTGGATGGCCGCTAGGTGGCGCTTCCATTGCGGTCAGCGTAGAATATGTAAATGAGGGGATACGCCGATTCACGAACGTACGCCCGGCCGCCGCAGTCGATTTACGCCGTTTCCGTAAGGCATTAGCAGGCCTAAAGTTATTCCACCTTTGGGGCGAGTAAAGCAGGGTATAAACCACTCTCAGGCCTGGATCATCAGCTGCAATTCTCACTGAGACGTCTCGCACGTCAATCAGAGAGGAACCCAGGGATCGAATCAGGAAAAAGGTTGCTTCCACGGGTACCCAATGTGGGCCAAAATTTAAACCAATATGTAGAGATGTAGGAGAAGAAGAGAAAGGCACACAGCGTAATACTGAAAGGTACCAATGTTTAATGTAGGTAAAAACACTTACATTATTAGACGATTCACTATTTGATGCGAAACGCGTCGGTGGTACTCCACCGCTGCCACTTTGTACATTTGAAAGCACTGATCACCTTTTATAATGTAAGAGTTTTTACCTACATTGTGAAAACATTCAGAATTTTCCAGCCCATAGATCACTTTCTTTTTTTAATCCTTCAAAACTGGTTAGAAAAAAAAAAGAAAAAAAACCCTAGATCAGGGGTGACCATCATAAAATTGTAAACTTACATAAAAATGTTGATTTTGTTTTGAGGGGAAATATTTTGTAAAAATGTGTTTACACCTAGGCGAATGTCTGTGAAAACCCCTGGTTTAATAAAAAATAAAACATTCAGCCTGTGTGTATGACAGCCGGTCTGATATAAGCTGGTCATTTGGCTGGCTTCTGTCAGACTAGCATGCTGTAAAACCAGCAGTTGACAAGCTTCCAATCAGCGCTCTAAGCCAATGGCTGAGAGTGCTGACTGGCATGGTCTGGCAGGGGGGGCATCCCCTATCAGAACACAAAAGAACAGCAGGGGAGATCGCTGTACTAATGTTGGATCATCCCCATGGAGAACGTCTGTTAATGACGAAACGTCATCTGGGAAGGCGCACACTGACGTCACCGCGTTCCATCTGAAGGAGGAAGGGCTCCTATTGCCGGCCGGCATATATACATGCTTTTAATCATGAGATGTTTGTAAGTACATGTCTTATGCATTTTTATTAAATATTTCGTACGGTATCACGCTATGGTCCGTTTTTATTTATATACCGAGGATATGTTCAATCATCGATGTGGTGCAATTTGAGATCTGCTCCCTGGATCCCTCCCCAGTCTGATGCTAATCTGATGTTGAGCCCATTAAATAGAATCTGTCTACATGCCTAATGTTTGGGTGGTTCTGGTAAGCGGCTTTCAGTTTGGTGGTGGTGTGTTCACACTGAAGTTTTGCTGACACATGGTGGTGCTGCTACAAACTTTTTATTGGACTGAATGTGCTTTATTCATATTATCTATTATCATTGCTTTTTACCAGCCTGATATCTGGTTTCCTACTTGGCGCAGTTTACTTTTATATTGGATCATTAGTATAGCGGCTCTGCCCGGAGCTGTCAGGTTTTTTTCCGTTCAACCCACTGGGGTGAAGGAAAAAAAACTAGTGGTGTGTATCAGGCTTTAGCGAACGCATACAGCCAAATTAAAATGTGATAGTGTCTCTTTATTGGACTTTTATAAGCTTTATCTTCCCAAAGAAAAATGTCCCACTCTTTACAATCATGCCTTATTCATGTCATCAGTTTTCAGCAGCACCTATATTGGTGAGCAACTATTTTCAAGGAAGAGCAAAATTAAAATCAAAATATCTGATGAGCACTTTGAGAATTAATTGAGAATTGCTACTACATCCATCGAACCAGATATTGATGCTTTAGTTAATCAAAAACAAATATCGCACTAGCTTTATATTGCACTCTTTTACTTTTATAATGAAAAGAATTTAAAAAAACTAAGTTTTATTTCTCAGATCGGTATGTGAGTGAGTGAGTGAGTGAGAAACTTGTAAAGCGCAACACATGCAAACTGAATCGCCTTATCTATTTAAGTGATCTTTAACTTGCGATCAGCCTAACTTTTTCTGCTCATCAGCTATCCCTTTTGTTGGTATATTTTATGTGTGGCCTGAGACAATTCCTCTTCTTCCAATGGAGCCCAGGAAGGTCAAAATGTTGGACACCCCTGATAGTAGTGTAGTAAAGTAGATTCCGGTGCAGGTCCCTTTAACTCAACTCCCCACAATCCTCTGAGCTCCTGGACACACCCAGGGGATATAAATGTCAGCTCCACCCAGCTTTCTGTGCTCAGAGTGATCCTGCCTGATGGGACAGCAGTGACTGGGCAAGTGAGCTGTTCCCAGGTGCTGGGTCCTCTCCCGTTAAGCCTGGTGTGCGGGCCACCAGCAGTGAGCACAAGAGCATGCAGCATCTTTCCAAGCCCTAGTCACTGGAGAGGACTCTGTTACGGTCCATTTGGGGAAGCTGTCCATAAAGTGGGTTGGCCCTATCTGCAGCCACCAGAACCTCCTGACCGAAGCAAGTAGCAAGCAGCGCCAGTGTGAAATCTGTGCCAACAGGAGGTCCGCTCAGCTCACAGTCTGCAGAATGAACGATTACTATCTTGGACACGTGAGATTCTCTAGCTCCATATTCTATCTGTAGATTGAACACAGAGCACACTGCTGCCACCTAGTGGATGTTAGTAGAACTGCAGTATAGTTGTTATATCATTTTTCCTTTATGGTTCATATTAATGTTTTGTACTGTATACCCGTGTTCACATGATCTCCTGTACAATTTATGTTGAATTTCATTGTTAAGTAAAGTAGAGATTGCCTATCACCACTGGTTTGATCATTTGGCTGAAACCGTTACTCAACACTGAGTGAGTGAGAAACTTGTATAGCGCAACAAATGCCAACTTAATCGCCTCAAGGCGCTGGCATCCAGAGTTGTACAGGTCTTTCAGAAGAGGTGGGTCTTCAGTTTTTTCCTAAAAACCCGATGGTTTTCTTCCAAGCGGATGGTCGTGCGTAGAGCATTCCAGAGCCGTGGCCCCTGGACCGAGAATCTACGTTCTCCCTTAGATTTGTAGCGAGATTTGGGGATTTGGAGAAGGTTTTGGTTGGTTGACCGGAGCACACGCTTGGTGACGTAGGGTTTTATTTTCTCACTTAAGTATTGAGGAGCTTTACCCTGTGTACATTTGTGGGTGAGGCAGAGAGTCTTGAATGCCACCCGGTCCTGTACGGGCAGCCAGTGGAGGGACCTCAAGGCCGGGGAGATTGGTTCCCACGGCTTTTTACCAGTTACCAGTCTGGCTGCCATGTTCTGGACGACTTGTAGGCGTGAAATCTGGTATTTCGGTAGTCCTAAGTAGAGGGAATTTGCGTAGTCGAGTCGTGAGTTGCTGATTATTCCAACCACTACTAGCAAATAGTGATCAGTAATTCTTGGGGACTTTCAGAACCGGATGGCTGAGAAACTCCAGACAGAGCTCCGGAAACACACGACACCACACAAGATGAGGTCAAAATATGTTTGGTTTATTCAGGGGAAATATACAAGCTTATATAGTTAAAACAATAGGAGGCAGACCAGCTGAGACTGGGCTGACCAAGAGTTAAAGTTACATGGTACATTCCAGCAGTGTTTACAAGTCAAAATGTTCTCACACTATTTCTGCTGAGTAGGCTTGTATGTGCAAACACAATCTCGTGGCTACGAGTCATGCATAGTTAGATGAAAAACAGAGAAATATATACAGCATAAAAACATCATAAACCCTTCAGTAATTGGAAGATTTAATCGTGATACCAAAACAATAATTTTTAGCAAATGTTACATGTATGGCCAGCATAAAAATATTTTAATTTCTTGCCCATTTTTTTTCTAACTTTCAGATTCTGGACAGCAGACCTGTGACAATAACTTTATGCTGCATATTGATGACTCAGTGTAGGCTTTGGCCTCCGGTTTCTTCTTTGAGACCAATGACAGGTACTAGGTAATAAATAAAACCATACTTTTTTGTTGTAGGACAATATTTGTTCTATTTTATCTCTGCTGCAGCTATTCTTGCTACTAAGAATGGATCACATATAAGGATTACGGGATTGTCTACCTTGTGCCTCCTGACTTATGTTTTTTTATTATATTGACATTTCCTAGGTTTTAGCTCAATTGGATTTTATGTTATCATTCTCCAGTACCAAACATTCCTGTTATATATAGTGCACATAATGGAAGAAATCTATACAATAACAGATGTGATTGCAAAGGTTACCTCTGACCCTTGCATTTACTGCAGGAAATTTTCTAAGTGAATCACCCATTGATTGAAAAGGAGCATCACATATTGTAGAAAGGAACAGTCTATGAAATCAGCTGTTGGCGTACGTCCCAGTACATTTTTGCTAATTACAGAAAGAAAAATGATTAACATTACAACAAATGGTAAATATATTTACCCTTGGTGGCTGATTTTAAATAAACCTTTCCGACTACCTTTCTATCCAATCCAACCAGTAATCATTATCTTCACATGCCTGTTTTCAAAAGCAGTAAGTGGGTTGATTTAAATTGTTGTTAATGACTTTTGCTCAGCCCAGATTAGGGCTGCTTCAATACAAAGATCTCATTAGTGGGCCTCTCTATCAAGATTTATTAGGAAAGCAGAACAATAAATTTGGAGACAGTCACGGAGCCCAATGTTGGCAATTGTGAGGGTTTAAAATTATGTGCATTTATTTATGCATCCATTCATACTACATTATTCAGGTTCTCAGTTAAGAAGTTGAGAAAAACATTTTTCTTTTTACAACAATGGGTCTCTTGTCATCCTGGGACACCAGGCAGCTAAGGTACAGGCTATTTTCCAGGCTGCGTTGCTATGGTCTGATGGTGAGCCTATTACATATTATTTTCTATCTTTTTTTTTTTTTTAAACTGGCCCTGTGCCAAATGAAAATTGGCAAAATAGAAAGGAGATTATCTTTCAAAATGTGAATATAACATGCTGACTTTTTCAGTACTTCAGAACAATATAACACTATGTGACATCTAGTAGTGAGTGATATCACTGGAGATGAGTGATCAGATGTGGAGGAGTTCTTAGTAACCAGTGAATTTGCATTTTATTTAAGGGTCCATTTGGACTACACTATTAAAGTGATTGTAAAATCAATTTTTTTTTCTAGAAAAATACCAAACCTATTATACTTACCTGCTCTGTGCAGTTGGTTTTGCACAAAGCAGCCCTGATCCTCCTCTTCTCAGTTCCCACTTTGGTGCTCCTGGCCCAGCCCTCCTGTTGAGTGCCCCCACAGCAAGCAGCTTTCTATGGGGGCACCCAAGCGGAGCTGCAGCTCCATGTGTCCATTCAGACACGGAGCTGCAGTTCGGCCCTGGTCCCTCTCTCTACTGATTGGCTAACTGACTTTGATTGACAGCAGCAGGAGCCAATGGTGCTGCTTCTGTGTCTCAGACAATCAGGAGGGAGAGTCCCGGAAGCCTGAGACACTAGTGGACATCGCTGGACAGAGATAGAGCACCGGTAAGTATTAGGGGGGCCGAGGGGGGCTGCTGCACACAGGAGGCCTTTTATCTTAATGCATAGAATGCATAAAGATTAGTCTTCGGTCATACCGAATCCGATTTAAAAATCGTGCAGCTTCACTTGAAGCCACGCGATTTCAAAGTTGTATGTCAGTGCGACTTCAGGTGCAACGTGAAAGACATCTGTGCAACTTCATGCACAGATGTCTATGCAAGTCGCAACTAAACTTGCAAAAAGTAGTACAGGAACTGCATTCAAAATCTGGGCCACTCCAATGGAGTTGCCCCGACTTGATGGTTTTCCATGGCGGACAATAAGCTGTGACTTGCCATGTGATTTGAAACTTTAAAATGTGACCGGGAACTAAAAGCAGAAAACATTACACTTGTTAGTTACACAGTTAACCCCTTCATGTTAACCCCTTCCCAGCCAGTGTCATTGTGCAGTATTATTTCTGATCACTGTATTAGTGTCACTAGCGTGACTTTAGTGTCAGTCAGTTAGTGACCCTCCCAGCCAGTGTCTATTAGCACCAGATTGCACACTATCATGTCACACTATAAGTCGCTGATCACCGCCATTACTAGTATAGAGTCTTCACAGATCAGTATCTATACTAGTATCTCATTTTGTGCTAAATTTATGAAGATATTTTGATTTTATTGGATATGTTTTATAACAGAAAGTAAGAAAATACCACCAAAAGAAAGCTCTATTTGTGTTAAAAAAATGATATCAATTTAATTTGTGTACAGTGTTGCATTACCGGGCATTTGCCAGTTAAATTAGTGCAGTGCTGAATAGCAAAAAATTCCCTGGTCATGAAGGGTATAAAACCTTCCAGAGGTCAAGTATTGGTAAATTTTGTCCAGCTTGGGTGGTGTTGGTAGGGACACCCACTGCTCAAATTTCAGCTGATTCAGCAGAAATAAACCAAAATTCTATTTTTTTTATGGCCAAGTTAGACAGACACTACAAGATGCCTGCTAATTTATTAGTGAGAAAAGCACCTCCCTGACTTTAATTTTATAAGTTTAAAGGAGTGCAGGTTCACTTTTCCTTTGGATATTTTAGAACGCTGTCTGAGTCATTAAGGAAAGCCCATGCTGACAGAAGTGAATAGTTAGACACTGGTGACCTAGGGTTGCCACCTCATCCCTTGAACACATATTAGTTACACAAGTTCTGTGGCAAATTAAAGTGATAATTAAACTCAATTGGTGCCTTATCTGTATTAAAGTAGCCTCAGAACCTGTGGAATTCATATGTGTTCGGGTTTAAAGGGATGAGGTGGCAACACCATGCCGACCTCTTCTGAAACTGCTAGGAACCTTGCTGTCATTGCTGTTCCAATGGCTTTCAGTCACCAAACATGACTGAAGATCAGGAGCTCTGACCCTTAAAGTGTTAACTTCAAAGGATCAGCATGACATTCATGCACAGAGCTGCTGTTAGAAGTTATGGGGCCCCATACAGCCTTCATGATGGGGCCCCCAACCCACACTCCCTGGGTGCAGTGGAATAGTGGCACTGACTTTCTCCGCCTATGCTCCAAAAATGAAAACAAAAACAAAAAACAAGTCTGTCTTATGTTCCCACCTCCTGGGCCCCTCTGTTGACCTGATTGGACCCAAAGAAATGTAATTTAAGTTCAGTAGGATTCCTTGACCTTCTATATAACAGGAATTCAAGGAAATCTGTCATGAGAGAATCGTAAGGGAGGCAAATGCTGATCTTGCCCAGTTACTTGCTTGTTCAGTGTCTGTGGCTAATAAAAATATTGATGCTACCTATGGCTAGACAACAATCATTTTTAGACGAAAGTCAGCAATAGTAGCCACAGCACTTCTCTCAAGATAATCTCACAATTTGTACAAAAACTGAGACTGCAGCTCTGCTTGCTAGTGAAAAATGTTAACTCCCATGTACACTTATGGGTTGCAGTAATTTATGACAGCTTAAATTGCGGGACTTCCTGTACACTCTGCCGTTTGTTGGATCTGTTTCCCTGGGTGTGTGCTATACTACTGAACTCTTTGCTTGCCAATTCTGCATTATGCTGGCCATACAATATACAATTTTATTGTACACTTTTCCTCTAGATTTACCAAAACCACATAATATGAGGTCAAACCTAAGTACTTTCTATTTGTATGGAATCAGGCAGGCCCCTGCACTCCATAATTGAAGAAAATTCTATAATGGATGGCCAGCCTTACTCTGCCAGTTGGTGAATGAACTTTGCCTGATTCCTGGACTACTTTCTTTGCCTGCCGATTCTGCATTACTCTGCCAGTCTGCGTATGACCCTGTCTGTCCCCCACCACACTTCGGAAATCAGACTTTGTACCTTGCTGTCAAGACTTGTTGCTGACCTGGCCTGCCTGACTATGCTAATGCCTCAACCCCCAGCCAAAGCTCCACTCTGGACTAAACCTTTCAACAGGTACCTTGCATTAATAGCCACCATGAGGAATAAAGCAGAGGAACTCCTTAGTGCATTATGTACGATGAACCATTTATTTATAAAAGAAAGGTACTCACATGTAAAGAAACAGAAAATCAATGAAACAACAAACTGCCATTCTGTCGAGCGGACGTAATGACATCACTGCTAAGCTCTCCCGATGCATTTCGTCAAAACCAATGTCATTCACTTCGGCAGTTTTCAGATAGTATTCAGATACCAATGAATGCTGCTACCTGTTGCAATACCATATTATCTTTTGAGATTTTGCAGTTTATTTAGGACTAGTGCAGATATTTTTTTTACATTTTCAAAACAAAGGAACGGTCTTATTGAGCCAATGAGCCACAATGGAACACTAACATGTAAACTGGCCCTTATTGCAATTATACAGCATTTATATACCACGGCCGTTTGTACAGTGCTTTTACATTATAAAGGAAGACAATACAGTTACACTAATATTCAATACAAGAGGGTTATGAAGGCCATAAAAACTTACAATCTGATAGTGAGGGGCAAGTGGTACAAAAGATAACTTGCGCAGAAGCCAAGCAGAGCCGAAGTGTCTTTGGGCCTTTCCGACCATTTTTGGCGCTCTCTGGTGCCCCCCACCTCTGGCCGCATTCGGTATTGCATCCCATTGAAGTCAATGCGGAACAAATTATTTTCGTTTCCATTGACTTCAATGGGAAAACTCGGTTGGATATGCGAGTACTTTGGATTACGAGCATACTCCTGGAATATATTATGCTCGTAATCCGAGGTTTAACTGTACGCTACAATTTTCAGATTTCTAAGTACTACTAGTCATTTACAAAAGCCTATTTCTTATAATTCTCAGCAGCATATATTTGCTCATAGAATATTTACTCACAGAAGATGCATGCCTCACCAAGGTCCCCTGTGGGACAATGAGACCTATAGATACACCAATTGTATGAAAATTCAATGAGACTGCTGAGTTATAAGTAACCTTGTTTCCAGACTTAAGAAAAAAAAAATTATGATTACAATAATGAATGGATGTCTCTGTTTTACCATGCTTGCACACTCATTCTGAATAAACCACAACGATTAAATCCTATTGAGCCATGTCTGCTTTATATAACCCACACCTACATTTAAAGATAATTTAATTTAATTACTGACAAAATTAGTCACTAAAGGCAACTCTTGTTCAATACACAGTATAGAAATGCACACAATAGGTTTATGTATAAGATTGTTCTTAAGGGAATAAGTAATAACATTACCATTCCTTTACTATCAACTGATAAAAGAATGCCCATAAAAATGTTGGAGAGAAAAAAATATAGCTGTGTCTGAAAAAATGCATACACATATGCATGTAATTTTTTCAACATTTTGCAACTTCCTGCATAGTTTTATTGGGGAATTTACTAAAACTGGCGCACATAGAATCTGGTTCAGGTGTGCATAGTAACCAATCAGCTTCTAGGTTTTATTGTAGCTTAAAACTACTTCCAACCTGTAGGATGTCCATGGACATCCTCGGGTTATAGTGGTTATACTGGGTTGATGCCTACATCTACAAACATCATCCTGTTCATTATTGTAAATAGCCACTGGATCACTTTTGTGTGTGGCGGAAGCAGGTCCCACCCCCATCCCACTGCTGCCTTTCCTGGGCGCAGCTGTCCAATCATGGAGCCTGGGAGCAGTGCAGTGGCACGGCACAGAGAGAGAGGAACTGATGTTGTTCCTCTCTTTCTGTGACCTCGGAAACTGGGAGCAATGAGTATGTTGTCACTTCTGGTTCCACCTCTTTGTTTACCTGTCCGTTAGTGCCCAGGAAAGCAGACAATCAGTCTGATTTAATAGACCCTTAGATCTCTCCATAAAGACGACCTGTCACGGTCCATGCTGTCACAAGGGATGTTGAGAATACATTGTGATATCAATAAAGTTAATGCAAACAAAAGTGTAAAAAAAGTTTTGTATAAAATAAATAATAATAATAAAAAATTGTAACCACTTAAGGACTGGAAGGACTTTACCCCCTTAATGACCAGGCCATTTTCTCTTTCGTTCATGGACGGACACAGCCTTAATCTTGACAAAGAGGGTATTATCCTTAGCCTTCCTTTAGGAGTGACTAGGCAGAAAGTGTTAACTTCAAAACTGAACAGCCCTGCCCAGGGGCCGGTCCTACTGGCTATATCCCCTCAGCCTGCACCAATCAGCTCAGTTTTTTTCTGCCTAGTTAAGGAATAGACATGGCTCCCTTCGGGCCCATAGGCCTGGAGGTTTATTTCAAATTCATTTTTGGATTTTTTTGGTTTTATTTTTTCCTGTGATCTTCGATCAACTGCCGACTGAGCGACAGGCTGGATCCAAGATCCTTGTAGTCCCCCCAGTTTCGGCCATCGAGCATGTGCTGACCATAGTTACGCACTGGGTCGTCCACGACATGCCCGCCGCTCTACGGGTGGCCAGTGAGCTAGACGCTCCAGAGCACGCATATGACCAGTCTATAGGGCCGAGTCGTAGCACCCGGGCCGACAGTCACCTCCGTCACCATGCTGGAGATGATATGTCTAGGATGCTTCCAGCACAACCCTCAGGAAGGGTACGTAGTAATCCCCTGCTTTGGCAGGAAGACAGAGCTGGGCATCCCTGGAGAGGTGAGTAAAGGGCCTTATCCCCCTACTCCCCTCCCTCCCTCCCTTCCTTCCCTCCTCCTTAGACTGTCATTTTGACACTGCTTTGGGACATCCCTCTTTGTCATGATTAAGGCTGTGTCCGTCCATGAACGAAAGAGAAAATAGGATTTTATACTCAACGTAAAATCCTTTTCGCTGCGTTCATGGACGGACACAGCACCCACCCCTCTTTTTTTAAGTTTGTACTGCTTGTTACAAACTGAGCTGCTTGGTGCAGGCTGAGGGGATATAGCCAACCAGTAAGACTGCCCCATGGGCGGGGCTGTTCAGATTTGAAGTTGTTAACACTTTCTGCCTAGTCACTCCTAAAGGAAGGCTAATACCCTCTTTGTCAAGATTAAGGCTGTGTCCCTCCATAAACTCAGAGAAAAGGATTTTACGGTGAGTATAAAATCCTATTTTTTGCGATACGGTACAGCTTCGCTTTAACTGATAATTGCGCGGTTGTGGGACGTTGTACCAAAACAAAATGTATGTCCCTTTTTTTCCCCACAAATAGAGCTTTCTTTTGGTGGTATTTGATCACCTCTTTCAGTTTAGGCCAATATGTATTCTTCTACATATTTTTGGTAGAAAAAATAAAATAAATCACAATAAGCGTATATTGATTGGTTTGCGCAAAAGGTATAGCATCTACAAAATAGGGAATAGATTTATAGCATTTTTATTATAATTTTTTTTTACTAGTAATGGTGGTGGTGTTCAGCGATTTTTAGCGGTACTGTAACATTGCGGCATTCAAATCGGACACTTTTTACACTTTTTTGGGACCAGTGAAATTTATACAGCAGTCAGTGTTATAAAAATGCACTGTTTACTGTATAAATGACACTGGCAGGGATGGAGTTAACAGTTGTGATCAAGGGGTTAAATGTGTTCCCTGGGAGGTGTTTCTAACTGTGGGGGGAATGTACTGAATGGAGGAGAGAGATCGCTGTTCCTGATCACTAGGAACAGACGATCTCTCTCTACTCCCATGACAGAATGGGGTTCTCTTTGTTTACATTGACAGATCCCGGTTCAGGCTCTCTGTAGAGTAATTGCAGGTGGCCGGTGGACATCGCCACGTGCACGCCCACTCTATCTATTGCACAAAGAAACGTACAGCTACGGCGATTCATGCAATACAGCCAACCTGTCGTAGTATAATATAATATAATTATACTGCGGCGGCTGGTCTTAAAGTGGTTGAAGCACTCCTGTCCACATGTGCTTACGTGCAAATGGGAACCCATAGATTACTTTGGCACGCATATGTAAACGGTGTAAACTGGTAACCTGTAAAGGCATTTAAAGCTTTGTGTATGGAGAATTTTAATCACCGTAGTTCGTCGCCATTCCACGGCCAGACTCAATTTTAAAGCATGACATGTTAGGTATCTAATTACTCAGCGTAACATTATCTTTCACATTGTACAAAAAACTGGGGTAAATAATGTTTTTTTTGTATTTCATTAAAGTGTATTTTTCCCCAAAAAATTACATTTGAAAAATTGCTGCGCCAATACTGTGTCACAAAAAATGCAGCACCCATCATTTTATTCTATAGGGCCTAACATAATATATATATATATATATATATATATATATATATATATATATATATATATATGTGAACAAGTATCTAAAAAGCGTGAACTAAAGTTCAAAAGATAAACAGCGCTATTGAATTGTTAAAACAATTCAGAGAATAAAAGCCAGTGGGCACAGTTGGTGTAAAAGGTGATCAGATCAAAAGTTTAAGTGCACCAAAAACAACTCAAAGAGAAACACCTATATAAGTGGTTAAACTCACCCACCAGGGGTGTAAGCCTACCACAACACAGCAAAAAGCTCTGCAGTTACACCATCTGGTCCTCCAGGTATTGATAGGGCAGAGCACGTCTCAGCACAGTGTCATGAAAGAAAAATAAAAGTACAGATGATAGTGCAATATTATCTAAATGAAACTGGCTCAGATATGTAAGTTAACCTAAGGTGAATGCCTGTACAATGTGACACTGTTAAGTAAGCATGTAAACAGTAAAGGTTTCACCGCTGTCACCGCCGTTTTCTATCCTCCAGGGGCTGCGCTCGTGCTATGCAGGAACTGCTGTAGCAGGTGCTGGGTTGTGGTTGGTAGTAGGTGGAGCGCAGGTGGAACGCAGTCTGTATCCGTGTGTAGCGCCGTTGTAGCCACGCCCTGACGCGTTTCGTCACTTCCGACTTCAACAGAGGGCGTCTCTCCAACGTATCTAGAGATGCGCGGCGTAATTGAAAAATGCGCCGTGCGTATCTTTGCGCCTGATCCTCAAAACGAGATACGCCTGAAAGCCAGTTTTTTCCGTCCGACGTAAAACGATTACACCATCTTGGAGCGCAAAATACGCTAGACACACCATTGTTTTGATAGGCAAAGATGCAAATGAGGGAGATACGGCGATCCACAAAATTAAGTTTGTGCGGCGTAGGCTACGCCCTGTGCGCATCTGTTAGTTTCCCGGTGGGAAGTTACACTTCATAAAAGGTGCCTTAATTTTGCACCAGCTGTGTAAAGGTCAGCTAAAGCAACACCATTAAGGAAGAGCTGAGCACACACACTTGCCGGACTACAATCTGTATGCCAACATGCCAGGGGCATCCATGCTCATAACTAACTTTAGAGGCACGCAGAAGGAGGAGGGAACAGAGGAGGAGGAGGGCACAGGAGAGGATATACCGCAGACACCTAGATGTCTTTCGCATGACTGCTTCTGAGGTGTATCGCACCTTCAGATTCAACCGTGAAGCCATCATGGAATTAACCACAACCCTGCAGGATGACATCACCAGCCCAACACACAGCTCACATGCAGTGCAGCCACTGATCAAGGTCCTGGCAACACTCCATTTCCTTGCCACTGGCTCTTTTCAGCGCACAAGTGGATTGTTGGCTGGGATGTCACAATCCTCCATGAGCAGATGTGTGCACCAGGTTATCCCTGCAATCCTGAGACGCATGGCCAACCAAATCATCAAACCCACCCAGGAGGAACTGCGGCTGAAGACAATTACAGATTTTTACAAAATTGCCAGATTCCCACGCACCGTGGGGGCCATTGATTGCACACATGTGGCACTACAGCCCCCCCCAATGAGACAGAGCACATGTACCGCAATCGGAAGCATTGGCATTCAATCAATGTACAGGTGATAGTGGATGCCCAATACCTCATATGGCACGTCCGTGCCAAACACCCAGGATCCAGCCATGACAGCTTCATATACCGTCAAAGCGACATCCCAAGACAATTTGAACAGAACATGTATGGGGACAGCTGGCTGGTTGGTGAGTGACATGGGTGTCAGGTATGACTGTCCCCCCCCATGATGCAGACATCACGAGGGGCACATGCATGACTAACATCCTCCTGTCTTTTCCCTTCCAGGTGACTCTGCATATGCACTTGGACCCCATCTCATGACTCCATTCCGGAACCCCCAAACCCCAGGAGAGGAAAACTACAATGCTGCACACATACGTACCCGTGCAGTGGTGGAACGCACATTTGGCCTCCTGCAGTCCCGTTTCCGATGCCTGGATAAGTCTGGGGGTACCCTGTTGTATTCCCCAAATTTTGTGTGCCAGATCATCGGTGCATGTTGCATGCTGCACAACTTTGCAGTGAGAAGGGGCCTGGAGATTGACATATGTGATGACCTGACCCCTGAACCCGACAATCCCCCCCTGACTGAGGGTCCCCCGTCTTCTGAGGGAAGAGCAGCCAGGAGACGCCTCGCAGAAGGCATCTTTGCACAGTAAACATACACATTAAACATGGCACAATGAGAATGCACGC
Source organism: Rana temporaria (assembly GCF_905171775.1). Taxonomy (NCBI): domain Eukaryota; kingdom Metazoa; phylum Chordata; class Amphibia; order Anura; family Ranidae; genus Rana; species Rana temporaria. Next base: position 232,887,281 of record NC_053489.1, read on the forward strand.
ATGCACACCACTGTGGTCCCTAGCACACACACCCCACATGCACATCGAATTGGATTAGACCCAAGTAAACCACATGGTATTAGGAAGCAGCAATGCCACGCCAAGGCTCCAATTATGTCACTGTGCATTCATACACCATTCACATGGACCTGGGATCACTTCTCCCTGGTCCTGGGGATCCCTACTCCACCACAAATGAGGGTGACACCCTTTTTCACCAGGAATGTCACCCCCACATTCATACATCATTCACACACATAAAACAAATCATAATCACAGTAAAAAATCAGAAAAAAAAGAAAAAAAGAAACCAAAAGAACATCCCAAATTATCAATGGCGTCGTGAGCTACGCCTGGGCCGGCCACGGCCCCTCAGGGGAGACTCATGGGGGGGGAGCAGGGGAAGGAGGAGCCTCCCCGGGTGGCTGCCCACCTGCTGGCCTGCCCTCCAAGGCCACGGCTATCCTGTTCAGGCCCAGAGTGAGGGCTGCCGTATTGGCCTGGACAGCCTGTGTACTGTCCTGGACAGCCTGGGTCAGGGCAGTCACCTCCAGGGCCACGCGTGCTGTGGCGGACTGCAGGTCACAAAAACACGTTATCAGCGCTAATGAATTTGTGCTGACCTCACTGACCGACTCCTTCATGGAGACCAGGCTCTCCTCCATCTGGGCCAAAGTCCGGGTGACCTGACCCCGATGTTGGGTCTGACGGGCCTGGTCCCTCTGCAGATTTGCAGGCAGGAACTCAGCCACCCCCCTGGTCTTCTGGGTGGCCTTCCTGCCTGCAGTTGAGTCTTGTGGCCTGGGAGCAGGGGATCCCCCTGGGGGGGGGCTGTTGGGGGAGGAGTGGGAGGGACTACCCCTGATGGTGGCCTGACTGCCTCCAGATGAGGCTTGTGGCCTGGGAGCAGGGGATCCCCCTGGGGGGGCCTGTTGAGGGAGGAGTGGGAGGGACTACTCCTGATGGTGGCCTGACTGCTGTCAGCCACAGGGGGATCCACATCCCAACACTCCATAATTTCCCTGGCAATGTCCATCCGATCATCCACAACCCCCCCCCCTCATCCTCCTCCCCTGAACCTCCTCATGAGGGGAGTTGTGGCCACTCCCCTCCCCTGAGGACTCCTGCCTTTCTTGGGGCTCCTCAACAGCCTGGTGTCCGGGGGATGGTGCGGACTGGCCTGATGGCCCAGCAATCTCCTGGCCATCTGTCCATCTGTGGATGACACAAAACATACACAGGTTGGAGGATCCACACACTTGGCACATATTCCCTTCCCCCCCACACATGCTACTCGCCAGATGGAAAAAAAAAACTTACCTGTCCTCACGCCCTCCTCGGAGTCAAAGCCAGGCAGGCCCACCACTTGCTGGCTATGGAAGCACCGGGCCACCGTACGTTCCTCCTCAGTCCACCTTACGGGGCAGGGTGGTCCTCCTCCAGTGCCCCTGGCATGGGCTGTTTGCTTGGCCAGCTTCTGACGGACCAGGCTCCTCAGATCATTGATCTTCTTGGCAATCCCACTGGGGGTCCTCGTCTCCCCCCCCTCCGCATTGATCCGATCAGTAATCTGCTGAATGATCTCCCTCTTCCTGGCCGGGGTGATGTCCCGGCTCTCAGGGCCATGTAAATATCGCCCAAATTGGGTGATCGCCCTGGCAAGTAAGTGCTTCTCACGCACCGAGAAGTTCAGCTTCCTTCTCTTTGGTGCCATAACACCACACAGCACTCAGCAATCAAACAGAACAAACAAACACAAAAACACACAGAACAAACAAACACAAAAAGACACAGAACAAACAAAAAAAAAAAAAAAATCAAACAGCAAAAACCAGACACCAATATCAAACAACACAAGCAGACAGCTAATACAAATAAAAAAAAACACAGAAAAAACAGACACAAAAAACAATCAGAAAAAACACACAGCTACTACAACCTCCTACTACAATAAATCTTTAATCTAACACTACTACACTAACCAACAAACACCAACAGACAACAGAACAAAGGGCCAGATTCACAAATGAGATACGACGGCGTTTCTCCTGATACGCCGTCGTATCTCTGTTTCTATCTATGCGACTGATTCATAGAATCAGTTACGCATAGATATCCCTATGATCCGACAGGTGTAATAGTTTTACACTGTCGGATCTTAGGATGCAGTACCGCGGCCGCCGCTGGGGGGAGTTTGCGTCGTAAACCAGCGTCGGGTATGCAAATTAGGAGTTACGGCCGATCCACGACGGTTTTTTGCGTTCGCTACGTCGTCCGTAGTCAAGTTTCCCGTCGCAAAGTTAGTCTTTTTTTGGTGCCCTAACTTTAGTCAGCAAGTGTATTGCTGTCTAAAGTATGGCCGTCGTTCCCGCGTCGAAATTCAAAATTTAACATCGTTTGCGTAAGCCGTTCGGGAATACGGAAGTACGCTACGCACGTCGCCGTTCAAAAAAATGACGTCACGGCGCACAAAGCACGGCGGGAGTTAGGAAACAGAGCATGCGCAGTAGGTCCGGCGCGGGAGCGCGCCTAATTTAAATGGCACACGCCCATTTGAATTGGCCCGCCTTGTGCCGGAGGCCGCGGGCGTAGTTTTCATCGCAAGTGCTTGGTGAATCAGGCACTTGCGATGAAAAATTGCGGCGGTGTAACTTATCTAGGATACGTTACGCCGCCGCGATTCTACGTGAATCTGGCCCAAAAGCACCTTACTTTAGGAAGGGAAACACAGGGATGTACTTTTGCAAAGGAAGGGCGTTTGTGTGGGGCTATTTATACACAGGGCGTATCTCACTAAGTACGCTTGGCCTTTTTCCTATCTCACTGATTGCGCCAGGCCGAGTTCTGAGCATGCCCAGTGAGGTGCAGATTCGTGCGCGCATGCGCAGTACGGCCGGCCCTTCATTTGCATGGGGTCACGGCTCATTTCAATGGAGCACGGCCACTTCCTTCCCACTTGCAATTACCCTGCCTTACGCCTTGGTATTTACGTTACGCTGGCGCAAATTTGGGCGCAAATACTCTGTGGATACGGCACTTGCACCACAAAATTCAGCCGCCGTAACTTAAATGACATGCGTTACGCCGCTCTAAATATGCGCCGCTCTACGTGAATCTGGCCCTAAGTACGCTTGGCCTTTTTCCTATCTCACTGATTGCGCCGGGCCGAGTTCTGAGCATGCCCAGTGAGGTGCAGATTCGTGTACGCATGCGCAGTACGACCGGCCCTTCATTTACATGGGGTCACGGCTCATTTCAATGGAGCACGCCCACTTCCTTCCCACTTGCAATTACCCCGCCTTACGCCTCAGTATTTACGTTACGCTGGCGCAAATTTGGGTGCAAATACTCTGTGGATACGGCACTTACACCACAAAATTCAGCCGCCGTAACTTAAATGACATGCGTTACGCCGATCTAAATATGCGCCGCTCTACGTGAATCTGGCCCATAGTGTCTACAAAAAGGGAACGGTTTTATGGCATTTTTACTGTTATTTTTTTTTACTAGTAATGGCGGCAATATGCAATTTTTATCATGACTGTGATATTGCTGTGGACACATTGGACACTTTTGATGCTATTTTGCGACCATTGTCATTTATACAGTGATCCGTGCTAAAAAGAATTCACTGATTACAATGTAAATGACACTAGAAGGGAAGGGGTTAACAACTAGGGAGTGAGGAAGGGGTTAAGTGTGTCCTAGGGAGGGATTCTAACTGTACGGGGGCTGGGCTACCTTGTTTACAACTGCATTCCCCTGTAACACACCTTCTCGGTTGTGAATGGGGAGCAGGTGTGTTTTGGTCTCTCTCATACTGGTCACTGGAAGTTCAACATGGCACCTCATGGCAATGAACTCTCTGAGGATCTGAAAAAAGAATTGTTGCTCTACATGAAGATGACCTAGGCTATAAGAAGATTGCCAAGATCTTGGAACTGTGCTGCAGCACGGTGGCCAAGACCATTCATCAGTTTAACAGGACAGGTTCCACTCAGAACAGGCCTCGCCATGGTTGAACAAAGCAGTTGAGTGCACGTGGGCTGCAGGGCAGTATGCTAACATGATGATGATCCCAAACACACCTCCAAGATGACCACTGCCTTACTAAAGAAGCTGAGGGTAAAGGTGATGGACTGGCCAAGCATGTCATGAGACCTAAACCCTATTGAGCATCTGTGGGGCATCCTCAAATGGAAGGTGGAGGAGTGCAAGGTCTCTAACATCCACCAGGAAGATCCATGTAGGAGTGGAACTCCAGTGGCAACCTGTGGAGCTCTGGTGAACTCCATGCCCAAGAGTGTTAAGGCAGTGTTGGAAAATAATGATGGCCACACCAAATATTGACACTGTGGATTCAGAAAGAAGATACAACGGCGTATCTCCTGATACGCCGTCGTATCTCTGAGTCCGGCCGTCGTATCTATGCGCCTAATTCATATAATCAGGTTACGCATAGATATGCCTAAGATCCGACAGGTGTAAGTGACTTACACCGTCGGATCTTAGGCTGCAATTCCAGGCCGGCCGCTAGGTGGCGCTTCCATATGTTTTACTCGTCGAATATGCAAATGAGCATTTACGCCGATTCAGAAACTAACGACCGCCCGGCGTTTTTTTTTTACGTCGTTTGCGTTCGGCTTTTTCCGGCGGGAAGTTACCCTTGCTATAGGAGGGGTAAGTGCGGCGTATCCTATGTTAAGTATGGCCGTCGTTCCCGCGCCAAGTTTTTAATTTTTTACATCATTTGCGTAAGTCGTTCGCGAATACGGCCGGACGTAATTTACGCTAACGTCGAAACCAATGACATCCTTGCGACGTCATTTGGAGCAATGCACGCTGGGAAAATTTGCGGACGGCGCATGCGCTGTTCGATCGGCGTGGGGACGCGCCTGATTTAAATTGTACACGCCCCCTAGAATTTGAATTCCGCCGGGCGATTTACAATACGCCGCCGCAACTTTAGAGGCAAGTGCTTTCTGAATAAAGCACTTGCCTCAAAAAAATTTGGCGGCGTAACGTAAATCAGATCTAAAGATCCGCTAACCTATCTGAATCTAGCCCTTTGTGTCCAATTTGGACATTTTCACTTAGGGGTGTATTTACTTTTGTTGCCAGCGGTTAAACATTAATGGCTGTGTGAGTTATTTTCGGGGGACAGCAAATTTACACTGTTAGGCCCCTTTCACACAGTTGGAGCGTTCAGGTCCGCCTGTCAGTTTTGCAAGCCTATGGAGCATCGGATGTCAGCGGAGACGTGTACGCTGACATCCGAACCGATCCGATCTGCCAAAATCAGACGTATGGCGATATGTTGCCATCCGTCCATGGCAGATCGGATCGGGTAAGATCTGATGAAAAAATGCTATCCATTTTCATCAGATTTCTCCATAGGAGACAGCGGCGCTGCACAAGCCCCTCCTCGCTCAGTGAGCAGAGAGGGACTTGTCATCCGCCGGCTCAGCGGAGATTTGCGGAGAGACCTCCTGCTGAGCTGGTGGGAGCTGGCGCACTCCGTAGCGACAAGCTGCACAATCACTACTTTACATTGTAGCATAAGTGTCATTTCTTTAGTGTTGTCACATTAAAAGATAGAATGAAATATTTACAAAACTACGAGGGGTGTACTCATTTTTGTGAAGTTCAAAAACCAGATAAGCCAGAACCTGAAATAGCAGGGTATAAGGCCCCATTCACACAGGCGGACTCCGTTGATGCGGAATCCGACGCTCCATAGGGATGCATGGAGCGGGATGCATGGAACTGACAGGCGGACCCGAACAGTCTGTCCGTGTGAATGAGGCCTAAGTGCCGCTGTTTGTGCGTTTCATAATCGGAAATGTGCACCCAAAATAAACCTCTTAACAGGGGCTATAGGGTCAGTAAACATACTACCCCCACACTGGCGATGTTATTACCCCGTAAAAAAAAACTGAGTGGTCCTGATTTTTTGACAGTCCACTGTTATGGAGAGCTTAGGTGCAAACTTGTCCCTGGGAAAAATTTGAATTCAACCAATTGCTTTGTCCTTTTGTAAACACTTGGCCCAAACGTGATCATTGCTCACACCAACCATAGTAGATCAGGTAGGGCAAATTTCCTTTTCTTTCTGTAAGCATTTTAGAAAATCATGCTTGCATGCATCTTAGGGAAACCGTTATTTTTCAGACAGGTGGAATTCATTGCTACAATAGGAGTAATTAATTGTTTCAATAATAAAGAACTTGAGAACACATTTGTCAGCATTTCATATGCTCCATGTTATATGGTAAACATACAGCAGAGGGCACCAAAGATTGTCTTGTAAACCTATTCAGCTTTCATTTATCTTCAGAAACTTGCCTGCATGTCCTTTGAACTTCTGATTGAAATATTTCCAAATTTCTTAGGACCTGATTTCTCAGCACGACAGCCATGATAGAATGACGACAGAAAAATAATACTATTTATAAATCAATGGCTAAGCTCTAAACCGTCAACCGTGGCTGTGACAGCAAAAATCTCTACAAATAAATTATAAAGAAAGTTCATGTCACAAAATGTTTTTCTGCATGATATGTTTCTGTTTAATATGCAAAAGGTCTTTTAATTTTTTTATTTATTTATACTCTACTGTAAATGCCCTTTATACCTATAATTTTTTTAATGGGATCTATCAGCATACTAATATAGAAGGCATTGCAGAACTGTCTTTTGACAGTGAATGTCGTGACGCTGACATGGGGTAAGCATTCAGCTAGTGACAATCTGTTATACATCAGGGTTGTACCAGGCCAGTGGCTCACAAAGTAGTAAAGGAAAGATAACAGCCCTGGAGCATGCACCTATAAAAAGTAGTCAGGTTAGCAATAGAAGCTTCCATATTTCCATGATGAATTTCTTTCAGAGGTGTCATCACATAAAATCTGGTCACACATTCTGTCTGTCACAACTGATGATATGATGAATTATGCATAATTACCAGCAGAGTTATTACTGAGTTCCAGAAACGTTCACTGTAAAAATTGTATGAGCTGGCATATTTGCTAGATACAAACACACAGCAAAATTGCTTTAGCTGTGTATAAATGCATAGCAATATTTGCTAATCGCAATAATCACAAACGACAGGAAAATCAATGGAGTTACTAGCCTTTGCAAAGCATTAGTGTCTAAGAACGCATTAATGCCTTGTAAATTTCTGTTCAATCATCAAAACTCGTTATCACCAGTTTTATACTAGATTAATGCAAATCCATCAGAAACATAAATGGTGTTATTACATTTATATATGTCGCTATAATTGTGTCTTTAGCACGATGACACGCTGGCGAATTTGTAGCAGTGATTAAAAGGTTAGTTCACCCTTTCAGAAAAAAATATAAGGTGAACTAAAACCCTACACCCTCCTCACCTCCTCTGATCCCCACTGCGCTTTACCTCCATGCATAGGTGTGCACAGCCTATTGCATTATGGTGTGCACCCCAAAGCTCAAACACACATGAACCCCACCTGCTGCCATATGGAGGAGGCTCTGATGGTGGGAGACAGTTGATTCGGAGCATATTATGCTACACTCTAAATACGAGTGTAGTGTGTTCCTGTAGTTGAACCTAGCCTTTAATATAATGGGTGCATTTACACTGGCCACTGGCACCCCAAACCACCCACCTGGTGCCACTCCTGGATAATGTTAATGTACATGGGGTGATTAGGGTGTGCCCAGGCACACCCTGTGCGCACACCTACGCCTTCATGGGTGATACAGTTTCACTATCTACACAGCCTGATGCAGGGGTCCTTCGCCCAGGGATCACAGGACAGATCAGAACAGTTCTGATTGGTAAGCGTGGTCAAGTTCTGGCGCTGACCATTCAGAACCACTCTGATCCATCTCAGTGTCCCTAGGAAAAGAAAAGGGAGAACAGCGCAGCAAAGCAGGGACCTGGGGATAAGGGGGGAGGGTGTGGGGTGTTAATTCAACTTTTTTCTGAAAAGGTGAAGCCTGGTACACATTATTAGTCTTCTTTCATTCGAAAGAAAAAACTGTCAGCTCAGGTTGGAGCTGCTCTACTAACCACGCAAGGTTAGTTCAGAGATCTCCACTACTGAGCTGTTGTGTTCTGCCCAACCAAGCCCCCCCCCCCCACCACCACCAGGACCCCCTGTGCAATGTTCACTGCCATTGTCTGAGAGCGCTGATTAGAAGTCTGTCGGCTGCTGGTTTTCCAGCATGCACGTCTGATAGAAGCCAGCCAACTTCTGTTGGACAGACCAGCATACACACCGGCCAAATGTTGGCCATTTGTTTTTGAACCATGCGTTGTCTCCCGATATTCTGCCCGTGTGTACTCAGGTTAACCCCTTTAAACGCCTTTACCAATCACTTTTACCAATTGCTATTTAGTTCAAAACTAGTCTTAGTTAGTATTATTAACAGCAATTGGTAACTAGTGATTTAAAATGGTTGTAAATCTCAGACATGAAATTGGAACAAAGCATATCCCTTTTTGTCTGCTGCTTTGCTCCTCTGCTATCAGCGTGAATCATTTCTGACAAGTTTTCTTGACACCAAGAGAAAAATGGTGACAGGGGAGGGAGCTCCAGCTAATTGACAGCCTCTGATCTGTTCCTGTGTTGAGAGGGTCCCTTCTCTCCAATTATCTCCCAGAACTCTCCCCACTGAGCTCTGCAGAGTACATCTTTAGCTCTTGGCCCCCTTTTTTCTGAACTCTCAGACAAGCCTTATAATTCAGCACTTTGGCTGCAGAGAGGAGAAGACTGCAGATAAGCAAGTACAACTTATGTAGGAGGATTTGTTATATCTCTGTGTATCACCTGAGGCTAGTTGCTTTATTGGGTATATGTAAGGGTTTAAAACCACTTTAGTAGCTATAGTCACTGGTAATTTTTTTCCTAAGAAGCGATTTGTTGCTTTTACAGGTCAAACTGGTGCTACATCACAGGCAATCACTGCTACAGTACATATTGCTGTCTCTCAGCAATTTATAGATAAGTCATAGCGGCAACTGCAGAGCAATTGTCGCTGGCGATTGTGTCCCTGACATGATGATACGCTACTCAAACGCAAACGCAAACTCAAACTCTGAGTGACTGAGTTATATTGCTGTAAAATTAGTGAATTAGACATTTTATATATACCGTATTTATTCGAGTATAACGCGCAAAATTTTATACCCAAAAAAAAGTTCAAAGTTTGGGTGCGCGTTATACTCGAGGACTTTTTCCCCCCCGCCGCTACCGCCGCCGCACACGCCGCTGCTACCGCCGCCGCACACGCCGCTGCTACCGCCGCCGCCACCGAAGCCACAAATGCCGCTACAACGTTTATCACGCGGCGTGGGGGAACATTAGACAGCTTTCGTTTGAATAGCTGTTTTCCCTGCCGCGCGTAGACACTCCCCCTTGGACGGATCTGTCCAATCGCGAACGAGGGGGAGTGTCTATGCGTGGCAGGGAAAACAGCTGTTCAAACGAACGCTGTCTGTAATGTTCCCGCGCGCCGCGTGATTAAAGGTAAGGGGGCATGGCTGGACATACGGGGGCACGGCTGGACATACAGGGGGCACGGCTGGACATACAGGGGGCACGGCTGGACATACAGGGGGCACGGCTGGACATACAGGGGGCACGGCTGGACATACAGGGGGCACGGCTGGACATACAGGGGGCACGGCTGGACATACGGGGGCATGGCTGGACATACAGGGGGCATGGCTGGACATACAGGGGGCATGGCTGGACATACAGGGGGCATGGCTGGACATAAATGATTTTTGGCAATTACAATGATTTTATACCGATTTTTAATTGAAAATTAGGGGTGCGCGTTATACACGGGTGCGCGTTATACTCGAATAAATACGGTATATATATATATATATATATATATATATATATATATATATATATATATATATATTTTCCTAAGTAAGAAAACACTTAAAAAATGGCTGCAAACAAATCGCTTGTCTGAATTAGCCCTAAAGAATCTAAAAAAAGCCACTTTGGGCAGCAGTCTCATGTCTGTGGGTGACTGTGCCATTCTCAACTTTATCATTGTGTTCTGAACAGCCAATGCTGGCTTCTTCCTCTGCCCCCACCATTGATATGATTTTGTAAGGAAGGCAGAGATGACCTTGCTAGTTTATGGAGCGATCTGAAGCATACCGCAAAGTGTTCTGAAGCATCCCATGTGCCTGCAGTAATTACTTGTATTATATCAGGATGCATTTTTTCAAAGCATTGTTTTGTTTGCTATCAAATTGTATTAAAGAAGTTGTCCTCATTCAAAAATCCCTCTGATTGGCGATGGAACAGACAGAGCTAATGCTATCTTTTAACAGCTTAACATCCTCTTTGATGCTTATGGACCAATCCTTGTAATTTTCCCAGGCTTGGATAGCATTTGGGAGGTCAACAGGATATTTATAATAGTACTGACAGCCTTAGGATAAAGAACAGAAAAAAAATAAGCTTTAATTGGTTTGAGATGTCTAAAAGTCATATAGGCTTTACACTACAGCTTATGCAAAAAGCAAAGATCTTGAAATGAAGATCTGTTGCTGGTTAGATTATTTTGGACAATAGACCTTTGTCTAATACCTCCTGGTACTAGGCCATGCTGTGTAAGTAATGCCTTCCACAGTGTAGGCTACCATCTGTCCAGTTCTTTCTAACACTTGAATGTAGAACCTTATTAACCTCCCTGGCGGTATGATTCTTTCAGAAAAAACATGCTGAAAGCGGTACCATTATTTGCAAGGAAATTTGGCGTTTTATATTGTAGGTCTGTCATTTTTAGAAATAACTCACTTAAATCTGACCAAACAAGCTTCTAATAGGCATCCCAGGTATGACATTTTTTTAAAAACAAAATTATAAATTATAATATAATAAATAATTATAAATAATTATAACAAATAATAATATAATTATAATAAAAATTATTCAATAATGTAATCAAATCAAAATCACTGAAATTTGCTCAGTTGCAGAATTGTTGCTGTCATTTTTTTTTTTTATGACGAATTTCCCCACAAATCGCTATCGCACAATTCTGCAAGTGATTATAATTTATTATCGCTGTTTTTTAGCTGATCTAAAACTATTTTTGACATAAAGGGACACTTTTGGTTGCTATGGACAATCTACAGTTTGCAGGGAGAAAGAAACGTTTTTATTATATAAAATGACATGTAGGACACTGGGCAGACCACTAGGGACAAGGGGGGGGTGTGTATTTTTTACATACAGTACTGTAATCTATAAGATTACAGTATACTGTATGCATAGTGTTTGTTTACTTTTTTGAATTTGGCGCCGTTCTCCGTCCCCGTGCGTCGTAACGTCGCAGGGAACGGAGATCGGCGTCACACGGAGGCACTGTGTGAATCGAGCGAGGTCCCGCTCGCTCACACAGCGCGGTGGCATCGCTGGATCCAGGGACAAGGTAAGTAAAACTCCCTGTACATCCAGCGAGGCGAGCCCGAGTCTGACTCGGGGTTACCGATCCTTGCCCAAAAATCTCACCCCGAGTCAGACTCGGGAATACCGCCCAGGAGGTTAACGGGGATTGTTTTTACATAGTATAGTCCAAATCCCAGCGGTAGGTAATATGATGACCTCGTTCACACCACTGGCCACTATAGTTTTCTCTGTTCAAGCTACTAATTGGTATACAGCACTTTAAACAACCATGTAAATAATTGATAGATCCCCTGAGGAAGTGAAAGGGATATGCATATTGGGGTGTGTCTAGGCATCTAAACAATCACAATGGTTCTGCTAGGAGAAGCTAGAACATTTTTTTTGTCCCTTTGTCCAGGCAAACTATCATATTTTATTCAAAGCTTCATATGTTTGAATTTTAGAATTGAGTGGCAGACTAGCTGGAATTATCAACCTTTTGGACTGGACTGCAAGTAAATACAGTTTACTAAATGTCGAGGTTGCTTTTGTAATCAAATCCCATCCACTAATTTACAATGCCCCTCATTTTACGGTAGATCAGCAACAGTACCCAACATTTTTGGCAACGGAGACCAGTTTCATTGAAAAAATATTGTTGGTGATAGGGTTTGATGGCGAAATTGTCGGGGGAATGGCTGGTCTTAACGCATCAATCATCAATTAAAGTGAATTATTTATATGATTAAATTGTCATATATAATGAAATAGTTTATCTCAACATAATGCAGAATCAGTGGGAGCCTTGGGTTTGTCACTTGCCAGGGTCGCCTGCCACCAGATGCAGTGTGTCAATTGCCACCATCGCCTGCCATCAGATGCAGTGTGTCACTAGCCACCGTCACCTGCAACCAGATGCAGCGTGTCACTTGCCACAGTCCCCTGCCACCAGATCCAACATGTCATATGCCACAGTCGCCTGCCACCAGATGCCGCGTGTCACTTGCCACCATCACTTGCTTCTATACGCCTGCCACCAGTTTCAGTTTTCTCTGTGCATTGTATGAGCAGAATAGAGCAGTAACCCCCCCCCACCCCCCATGTGTCCCTGGGGATCGACATTGTCCTGCCCATTAAATTCTTTATCCCCTTGTGTGGTCCCAGGTGATCGGCACTGTTAGTTGTTGCCTGGCATTTAAGGAGTTAAGTGCTTTCAGGGAAATCTTCAACTCAAGCTTGGCGCTCAGGTTACTTTCCCTGATTAGTACATGCTCAATAGCTGAAAGGAATACAGAAGGCAGTGTGGCCCAGAGTCTGACAGGCTACAGACTGGTACTGGTACTGGTCTATGGTCTGAGGTTTGGAGACCCCTAGTGTAGATCAAAACTTCTGCTGATGAAACCCAACAGGTATGATTTGATTACTGTTGGCCAAACATTAAAGGATAACTAACTTCAAGAACATTTTTGGCAAATACCTTTGATCGTGTCAGGAATGCACTTGTAACTTCCTGTTAGCTGAACTGAAAGCCAAACAATTTTATCTTTCTTTCTGTAAGCTACTCATCCCCCACCCTTCATGTAAAGGGGTTGGAGAGAGGAAGACATGTTTGAAGTTCAGCCTGGGTGACTACCATGGCTCCTTCTATAATAACACTGGATGAGTGAGAAATGTCACCCAGTGACAGAAAGTGTGTCACTAGCAGGATTACCAGGTGAACATAAAGGGGAAAAAGCCTGAACAAAAAAATACAGCCACCTCATTTAAGAACTGATAATCTGATATGTACTATATTTTTCTTTTAAGGTTTAGATGCTCTTTTTAATCACTTAAAATAAATGCATTATGCCAGTAAAATGCCATACATGCTAGTCAAGTCCTCAACATGCCACGTTGGGCAGGTTAAACCACTCGTTTCTGAGCTCCATATTGTTCTTTTACATTTTTAAAATGAGTTCCCAAGCTAATTTCAATTCTAAGTTATCGCAGCTAGGCTTTTTCATATAATTCTGCAAACGATTAGTCTAGAAAGCCTTTACTAAATATAAATTTTTCTTACTACGGTCATTTAATAAAGGAAAATCATTCACTCATTACCTTAACATTTTTGGGGTAAAATGTTGTTTAATTTGTTTTGTTTTAAGGAAATATAGAAGGATTTCTATGTATTTTCTTTATTATGTTCAAGACTAAAAATTATAAACTCTTATTATGCTTTTATTTCTTTTTAGTCCCGTGAATATGAAAAATTTCAAAAAATGTTTTTTATATTTACAACATGCAGCCAACAGCAGATAATGCAGCTCTCTGCCCCTTTGCAGAGTTTCCATACAGTGTTGCAGCATTCTGTTCTATGATTAAACTTGCCTGAGTAACATATTGGTGGGAACTGTTCTCACCTGACCTCCAATGATCATCGCCATCGGTTATATGAAATCAAGAAAAGTGTGAAAAGGGACTGTTATGGTTTTCCAAGAAGATGATAAACCATGCCCAAATTCTTGCTCAGACTGGAGGATTTATTATCAATTAAGCACAGGGTCAATGAATATAGCTTATTACATTGACAGCTTGATACAATTTTCATGTCACTTACAGTATATCCAAATTTTAAGGTAACACATCTCATGGCCATTACCCCATTGTCCATTGTCTTATAGTTTGGCCAACATCTTTATAATAATAGAAACATATAACTTATTGTTTTATGATCTTTTTTTAACATGTCTAGTACAACTGGGTGAAGAGGGGATCTTTCCTGCTTTCAATCAGTGCACCCAAGGAAAGGGGGGTGCACTGTGATGTAAGGGAGAGTGGGGGACTCAACTTCTGATGGTGGGGTGGCTCTTGACATCTAATGTAAAGGGGAGGGGATGCGCTGGACATCTAATCTTACAGATACAATCGGCCCTTTTGAGGGCAATCATAATGCTGATGCGGCACACAATGAAATTGAGTTTGACACTCCTGATTTAGAACATCAAAAATACACCACGGAATAAGGAACTAACAAAAGGCTTACAACACTAAATAAACAAATGTAAAGCAAACCCAATAAATTATCAACTTTGTAATCTTTTAGATTGTAAGCTCTTCTGAGCAGGGCCCTCTTAATCCTCTTGTATTTTATTGTATTATAACTGTATTGTCTCCCTTTTATATTGTAAGAGCTGCATAAACTGTTGGCGCTATATAAATCCTGTATAATAATAATAATAATAATAATAATAATAATAATATAGAAACATTTTTTTTCATGAAGCTATTTTGTCTCCTAGTCAAAGGCCTAAGAGCCTTTTTCACAAAAGGCTATTTAATTTCAGTAAAATGTAATATCGTACTGATAGGCATAGTACTTTGAAACACATTCGCCAAGATGGGTACATTTTACCTTATTTATCACAGGAAATTACAAGTGTTATTGCTGTCTGTGCACCCATTCGGGAGATTCACTCTCTCTACTTGTCATGTTTACCGTTATCGCAAAAAGTAAAAAAAATGTTGGGGTTGTCCTCAGAACAGTAATATACAACAAATCTTCCAACGGGGACACTTGTTTTTGTGACCCTGGTGACAATCAGGGATTCCCTTACTTTGGAGGGATTTCCTCTCATTTCCTGTTTTGGCTATAGGACAAGAAGTGAAGGGAAATCTCTCCGAAGGTACACCTACGAGAAAAAGAAAATAACCTGACAGGGCTTACGACACTCCTTACTCTATCCAAAAAAAAAAAAAAAAAAGTTTTCCTTTATTTCTACTTTAATGATAAAACCTAGCCCAGTAATTATTAAAGTGAACTTGGGTTGTCGTAATTGTACCTGTGTTGGTCTTCAGATTGATCTCTGTGTTACTGTGATACCTCTTTGTTCTCAGGCTCAGGCTGCAAATGGAGCTTTGACTGCAAGCTAAGTCAAAAATTAAGCCCCCCCCCCCCCTTCTACCACTAACCCCTACCCACCTATAGTTCATTTGCCAAACGCAAGAGTTTGCACTGGCCATTTGCACTGGTAAATGACAGGCACAAGCTTAGGACTAAGAAGGAGTAGGGGCATAACAGAAGTTGTCACCTGGTGTAAAGCCTGGTGCAAGGATCCAATGAAGCTCCGTAGGGGCACAGTGTCAATTTGAAGGCTAACGCAGATCACAACAGGCCCCACATAGTACATGTCAGCACATTTTTTGCCTTAGAACAATTTTAGGCAGAGGCAGGTTACCCATCAAGACAAAATATGATTGTGATAATGTGTGGAGTATAAAAAAGTGACCATTTGCCAACAGAATGAAAATATATGTTGGTTATAACCTGCACATTATAAATGAAAAACCCGATATTATCTAATATGCAGCAATAAAATCATGAATCTCATTCTTCCTCATGCCTTCTGCTAGTTCATAGTGGACCGGATAGCAGACACTGTTCATCCCCAACGCCATCACAGTGACACATCTCCTCAATGACTAACCACTAATTTACCAAGCTTTTTTCCAGCCAAGAACATTAGTGCGACTTTCCTCCGCTTAAGTTTCAGCTTGAAAATAAATAAAACCTATTTTTCATCCTGATTTTCTTGTGGTTATGTTAATGCTTGCCATATTGAGTGAGTCAAACAATATGTTTGTTAGTTACAGTATTTTAATATATTTTATAAGCCAATTCAAAATGTTTCATTAATTCAGCGAAACACATTACTTTAAAAGTATGCATAATTCTGCGCATATTTTGTGTAAGAGTAAACAAGTTCCATGTAATATATAAAGGAAGAGTTTTTTTGTCATTTTTCAGTGTTGTCTTTAGAAATTTACTGAGTACTTGTAAGAATTTGCAAGAAATATGGACCTAGCTTAATAAACTCTGCTTTTTATTTCTGTTGGTATCCTGTATAGAAAAATCTAAATGCTGTATGGACTCTGGTCTACCTCTGGCCAAAGGCAAGATACCTTTATTGGTTATTAAACAACAAAAATCCTTTCTTATGTGGCTACCAGAGCTCAAATTTACAGCATTTATCAGAGTTTACATAATCGTACTAAACAAATATCAAGGTGCGAAATCAGTACTAAATATATTGCACCATGCCCAAAAATGATATGTCTATAAAGCTGCTACCTTTAAGTAACTCCGCTTTTGTTGAGAAAAAAAACATTCCCCCCTGGGGGTACATTGCAAGAATTTTAACAAAATTTGCAGATTCCTACATTTTGTTTTTCTGCAAAAAAAGGTGTTTGTCTGTGTCCATGTGTAAAATTTATGTTCATGGGAGTGATTTTATAATAATCAGCTGCTGCACCTGCAGGGCTCTAGTGAGGAAAGTTGCAGGGTCTGCATTCCTTTAGACATGATTTTCCTTTGGGAGTATTTCACCAAAAATTACATTTTCGTTGCAGGGGATGCCAAAAATCTGACTTGTATTTTAGTGCAGACTTCTGGGAAAATCAGTGCGCCAATCACACAAGCAGGGAATTACATTTTCAGGGGGCATTCTGTATATCATCTGTGTACAGACTGTCTCCAGGTAGACATATTTAAACATTTTCAGAAAATTATAGCGCTGTAGATTGAAAAGGAAAGGTCATTTTTAATAACATTCAATTACAAAATGACTTGAGTCATAATTGTATATGCTATATTATTTATTTTTTATTTGCTTTTTTTCCAAAGAAAGAGGAGTTACCCTTTACATTTTCAAACAAATACAACATTAATGTATCCTGAGGAAGCACTTATATCAACATTAGAGCCCATTCACACAGGTCCGACTTTGGAACTGACTTCAGGTCGCCCCAGGTCGCCTCAAGTTGAGCTGCATGAAGAAATCAATGTAAGCGAATGGAGCCGTCTTAATGCACACTACTGCAGTCACTCCGACTTGAAAAAAGGTTCCTGTACTACTTCAATCCGACTTGTAGGCGACTTGTACCCATTGATTTCAATGGAAGTCGCCTCCAAGTCGGATCCCTGTTCACAGTGAGGCAACTTTACAGGAAGTCGCCCCAGTGTGAACCTGTTCTAAGGCAAACACCTCCCTCCCACAGGGGAACTCCACGCCAAATTTTAAATAAAAAAACGGCATGGGTTCCCCTCCAGGAGTTCCCCTCCAAACCGCGTTTGGGGTCCCTCCAAAATCCAGACCAAACCCTTATCCGAGCACGCAGCACGGCCGGTCAGGAATAGGGGCGGGACGAGCGAGCGCCCCCCCTCCTGAACCGTACCAGGCCGCATGCCCTCAACATGAGGCCTGTAGTGCTACATAGTGCTCTGGACGGTGGTCTGAGGAGACCTGTAGTGCTGCACAGTGCTCTGGACGGTGGTCTGAGGAGGCCTGTAACGTTAAATAGTGCTCTTGACGGTGATCTCAGGAAGGTCTGAGGGATGGTCTGTAATGCTCAGTATCCTGGATGCCGGTGGTCAGAGGAGGCCTGCTATAATGCTGCACAGTGCTGGATGGATGGTGGTTTCAGGTCTTAGGGATGGCCTGTAAAACACAGTGCCCTGGATGCCACAGTCAGTGGTCAAAGGTGTGCTCTGGATGGATGGTGTGAGGGGAGGGGAGGCCTCAGGCCTGCTGTAATTGTAACCACAATTACCACACAATCTGCTCTGGGTGCCTGGCGGCTTGGTTGTCTCGTCAGGACTGTAAAGTACAGTGCTGCGCTGCTATCATTCTTAGGTCTCTGGCACTGGCAGTCGTCTCCTCACGATGCGCTTGCTTGCTGGGAACAGTTTGCAGAAGTAGGCAAAGCTCTGTGATAAAAAATAAGTTAGTTTATGAGGGTAAACGTCCCTCCCTCACATTTTCGTCCCGTTCAGTAAGATAGCGGATCTGATTTTCGTCATAGTTTTCGTCAGTGGACAAAAATGTGCTGTACTTTTCTTTCCGCTTTCGTCACTGTAAAAATGCTGCTGATGAAATCTTTGATGAAAACGTTTTTGTT
Organism: Rana temporaria; assembly: GCF_905171775.1. Classification (NCBI taxonomy): domain Eukaryota; kingdom Metazoa; phylum Chordata; class Amphibia; order Anura; family Ranidae; genus Rana; species Rana temporaria. The sequence goes on from NC_053489.1 coordinate 232,905,627, forward strand.
GACATAATTAACACTGGCAAATTAACAATGTCCACTCATTATATGATGCACAGTACTGTATAAGCTGCCGATGTTCTGTATAAACAGCTAAATCATCCAAATCTCCAAATACTGGTGCTGCAGAGTCACCGGAAGTGACATGGTTAGAGATTTTGGCGAGTTGGAGTTTTCGGCAGAACACCGGGTATGTCAGTTCAGCTAAAAACGGCACAGCTCAGAAGGCTTGCAATACTGTTCCTTCCTTCCTCAGCTTCCTGGTTCGGCGGGGCTCCCGGTTGCCGTAGTAACGTTGATCAAGAAAGAGATTTGGATAGCACGCGATTGCGCATGTGTGAGATTTCGGCAGGGGAAATGAGGAAGGGCGGAAATTACGTACATAGGGGAGACATACATACTAAAGATGGCGCAGCTGATTCCCAGAACTTCCTTTTTAACATAAAATCCAGGACATTTAAAATTTTAAAGTATATTTGGTATTAAAGTGTATATAAACCCAAGAACAAAAAATCCATATTACTTCAGCTTACCAGTCCTTAGATGTGGTGACATTGTTATTTTTTTTTTTTACACATTTATATTTTATTTTAACCTTGGTAATCCTGCCTCTAAAACACTTCCTGTCCTAGAGTGACATCTGTACTGAGCAGCATAGTCAACCTAGGACAGTGAGTGTGTTAGGAGTACAAAAATACTCCCTCTCGTCTCCATAATGGGGTGGGGGTTTTGTAGTACACCGACATAGCAGGGAACAATGTTAGTTGATGACAACCAAGAGACAGAGGGTACAGGAAATTATCAGCTCACAAGATTTCTTGCTGAAGAAACAGATATTTTTTTTGCAATTGTTGAACAGATATAATAAAACACTTTCAATGATATATTTAACAGAGGGAGTAAATACGGGAAATGTATTGTCAGTGTTTACATACGCTAACTACGAGAAGTCTGCAAACAACAATTATGTGCAAAAAAAATCAACATCAGGAAAAAATGTGTCTCAACACATGCAATTGAACAAATATTATTAAGTATAATAAGTATTGCAAGTAAGTCATAGAGATATATTAGTATACAAATAAAATGTGGGCTTCAAAAAATTATACAACTATTAGGTATCTATGTTATACAGAAATGTGTTAACAGTGATGTTTATGGAGGGAGACTATCTTCCTGTATATTACATGGTAAATCAAAAAATACTATGGGCCAGACTTACCATTGGGCTTGACTGGGCTCAAGCCCCTGGGCCTCGCCCAATAGGGAGCCTCGCCCGTTTACGTTTAATTTTGTTTAATAATATGCAAGTCATTAAATTTTTCATTTAAAGTGTGTTGATTGGTCTAGCATTTTTACCTGTTCTAGGGACATTGATAATTTTTGTGCTCCGTCCAAGTAGACAAACTGTCTTTCTTTTATTATTACCCCTTGTGAAGCTATTTTTGCAATATTATGCCCGGTGTCTGTCCTTTTGCTGGATGTGGCATGTTACTTTGGCTCCAATTGCTGGATTTGCCCTTTGAATACATTGCACTCTGACTTGTTTCAGTGCTTTTTTGTGCCCATGCGCAGTATACATCATGTCCTTCGGAACAACGCTATGTTTACTATTGATGACTACGCGTCATCATTATGCGACGCGGTCGCGATGACGTAATTACGCCCGGTCATTCTTCTGCGCAAGTGCGGGCATCCGAATGACACTATTTATAGCTGCGGCGGCTACCGATGGACAGATGTGATGGCTAGTATGGTGGAATTATATGATCCCTCTCCATCTGACAGGTACAGCGAAGGTACATTGTGATCTCTATTTTTATTCTCAGTTTATCCAGAATGGTGTAGCTGTAATACATAGCTTGTGTATGTATCATTTTGTTCTATTTAAAGTAATGTATAGAAGGTAGGGTAGGTGCCCTGCTGACAGTCTTTGGCTTCAATACTTTCTGATTTGCAGATCCCAAGCACGCATACGAATCAGGAAAGTCCTGAATGAGCACTGAATTCATCCTGATGACAGCCAGGCAACTGGCATTTTCAGAAAGGTAATGGCAGCCGCCATATTCTTTTAGTGCAAATTTAGCTTAATAACCAACAATGAGGAAATTATACTTTGCTGAGTTTTCCCGTAATGACTGCTGTGTAGGGTTTACTGCTGCCTCCAGTGCATGGCCCAGCAGCTACACAGCCCTATTGAAGAACATGTAAATAACGCAGAAGTGGCACATGGAGTCTGTGGATCAACAGTCTTTATGTGGTTGTTCTGTACCTGCTTTCTATTTCTATGTATTTCCTCGATCCCCAGCTTTGATGCTTTTGAGATGATGTGAAACAGAAAAAAGTGTTCCAGACTCTTCCATTAGCGGTAACTGCACCTCCTGCGGCTCCTGGAACACACTTTAGGTAGGTAAAGGTGAGAGAGGCCAAGATAAAAAGCATTGCCTGGGGATTCTGTGATTGCTCAATTTGAAACATTTCCCTGTAGGGGTGGTGGAAGGAGGGGGACATATACTCATCTATTTAGTGATACTGTCTTGTATTGTAACTCCTTCCCTTCCAGAATGGACAGCACATAGGCTTATACATACATATTTTCCTTGGGATGCTGATGATCCTGAGGATGAATACCATCCAATAAACAATAAAACATCTGTCATTTGTATCATAACTGCATTTTTCAGATTTTTTTTTTTTTCGTTTTAACCAGATACTCTGATAAAATAATATATTAGGAGCCAAATAAAACTTGGGAAGCATTTCCACACGTTACTTATATTTTCCATTAAGGGAAGCATCCTGGCCCATTAGGATCCTTCCACATACCCATTCGGTACAGATCCTCCTGATAGTTTTTCAATTTAAAGCGGATCTTAACAGAAGCTCAGTGTGATGCCGCGTACACACGATCATTTTTCAGCATAAAAAAAACTTTGTTTTTCAGCATGTTGAAAAAACAAAATTTTTCCAACTTCATCATTAAAACGACGTTGCCCACACACCATCGTTTTAAAAAAAAGATCTAGCAAAGTGCGGTGACGTACAACACGTACGACGGCACTATAAAGGGGAAATTTCATTCGCCTTTGGGCTGCTTTAGCTGATTCCGTGTTAGTAAAAGACGATTTGCGCTTTTTTGTCTGTTACAGCGTGATGAATGTGCTTACTCCATTGTGAACGGTAGTTTTACCAGAATGTGCGCTCCCGTCTCATAACTTGCTTCTGAGCATGCGCAGGTTTTTAACATCGTTTTAGCCCACACACGATAATTTTTTACAACCCGAAAAACAACATATTTTAAAACGACGTTAAAAATACAGCATGTTCGAAAACATTTTTTGTCATTTTTCAGAACCTGAAAAATGATGTGAAGCCCACACACGATCATTTAAAATGAAATTTTTTAAAAACTACGTTTTTTTCATGCCGAAAAATGATCGTGTGTACTCGGCATAAGTCTATGGGCAGGTCAATGTAAATGGGAGCACCACTGTTTACATCCAATAACCTCTGAGTTCTTCTAGGTAAAAAGAAAAAAAAAACACAAAATAGCAGCACAGACCTAACGTGGGTCAGTTAAGGTCCATATGGAAAAAACTGAATGGACAGGGATGTCAAAAAAGTGACATCCGTAATATTTGGCTTCAATTCAGCAGGGTGCCTATTTGAAAAGGGCTTTATGATATCTTACCTATATTATATCTTAGTACATTTCCGGCACAAACACAATGGTACACTTATTTACTATTCATGGACTAAATAAGCCATTTGATACTTATAACGTAGAACTCATTAGTTGATTTACTAAAAGGCAAACTTTGCAAAGGAATTTCTGCTAGTGAGTGTACTAAAAGTTAACTTTGCAAAGAATACCCAATTAAGGTTTTTGCTTGAACATGATTCAATGATGGAAAGCAGCAGAGCTTCACATCCTTTATTAAGCTAAGAGAAAGTTCCCTCGCAACGTGCAAATTCTTTTACAAAGCAAACAGTCTGTTTGCCACTAGTAAATCAACCCCAAAATACCTATATTTGGATTTTGGAAAGGTACTTGCAGATTACCGTGAGCAGGTGCAGGCTGTCAGTGCGTCATTCACGTGGTGTTGTGATAACCTACTAGTTTTGCCCAATCAGCTTGAGCTTCTCATGGATGGCTTGCATCATGGATGTGCAGCCGACAAATCTGTAGCAACCGTGTGATGCTATAATGAAAAAAGGGGTCACATTATAGGGCCACTTTCCTTAGACTGCGGCCTCCCTAGCCTAGGTTATGGGTGTTAGGTTGTTAAAAGGTTAATTAGGTAGCAGCTGTCCCTTTAAGAAGCAAGGTGAGAGCGCAGCAGGAAGAGCCAATAGGGTTCCAAGGAATTTTCTGGATTTGGGAAATTGCCTATAAAAGGGGTTGCAGGTGTGGGGCTCTTCCTCTTTGCCAGTGGTCAACGGAACAAGCTTGAACTCGTTTGACCTGGGAACGTCTCCTTACCTGATGGAAGCTCTGATAAGGCAGCTCCTGGAGAAGGCAGGCAGCGTGGGAGGAGAAGCATGGCTCAAGCAGTATCTAGCAGCAGCCCCGGAGGAAGACACGCAACATGCGGAGAAGGAAGGGGGCAGTGCGGCGGTGGGCGGAGAGAAAGCAATGGAGGTGGCAGTGTGTGAGGTCCCTGAGCCTGCCCAGCGCGTCAGGACGAGGAGGAGCGTGATGCTTGAGAGGTCGGGTCAGGCTACGGAAGCAGCCGAAGATACCTGTATGTCCCCAAAGCAGCCTGAGAGTGATGGAGTCGGAGAAGTGACGTCACACGGCCGTCGGGACACTAAGAAGAGGCGGACTGTTTCCCCGTCGCCAGCAAGAAGCAGCGGTCGGGTCTCACAGCCGCGGAAGACAGCAGGCACGAGAGGAAGACAGCCTGCTCTGCAGGCTCCTGAGCTACAGGTTTCCATGTGTAAACAAGGCACTCAGCAGAAGGAGGTGCCGCAGCGGGTGTCAAGCTTACAAGCACCGCATGTTCAGGACACTTCTTCACTGCTGGAGCAGGTTACTCAGCAGCAGGTACAGCCTCCAGCAGCTGGTGAGTTGAACCAATTATCTGTCATATCTGGTCTGTCTGTCTAATGTGTCAGTGCCCTCTGTGCAAACTACTGCTGCTGTGGCTTTACCAATTAACCCTTTAGTGTCTCCTCTTTCTATCAGCTCTCCTTAGCACACTAACATGTGGAATATGGGTTTACAGCCTGACAGGTTAGCCCCTGAGTCATTACAGTCAGCTGCACAATTTAGAGCTAATGTTCCTGAGTCCTACATGAAAGAGGTTATGCCATGCGAGATGTCTCGGCTGGGTTACTATTTGAATGCTAACATTAAAGAAAAAATTTGGAAGGGTGAATACATAGACATTCTCTCGCTCTTGCCTGCTAATAAGGATCTCCCGGTCAGAACTGACAGGAGGGGAGAGGAGAGAGGTGAGGAGGAGAGGCGCAGGTCAATCCCTAGGTCTTTCAACAATTGGCTACAAGACTTTTGTATTTATTCGGGAATAATGGCTGAGAAGCACCCGGATAGGTGTGGGGGGCTTTTCCAGCATCTGGATCACATTTTAGAGGCTTACAAAAACTTTGGTGGCCTAGGTTCTATTATGATGAGTAGTTTTGTCACAAATTATTCATCCACCCGACCCTTAGATGGGGTATGAAGGATGTGGGCCTGTGGCTCAACTTGATTCTGCCACAAAAACAGGTGGCACCTAGACAACCCACAGTCACCCCTGCCACGGCAGCCTTTAGAAAAGGCTGCTGCTTTGCCTTTAATGATAGCCAGTGCCGCTGGAATAACGCATGTAGATACAGGCACGAGTGTTCAATTTGTCCCGGGACGCACCCAGCAGTAAAATGTTTTACGAGGAATGCAGTGGCAGGCCCTAGTCAGACACAGCATATTTTTTCCAAAAGCCTGCACGCCAGTGAGGCTGGAAAAATTACGCCTGTGGCTGGACATCTACCCAAGCAGGGAGAAGGCATGTTTACTCAATGAAGGTTTCAGTCAAGGATTTCCGTTACCCCCCTTTCTAGGGGAAGGTTGTAAATTGGTTGACAATTTGAAGTCTGTGGTTCAATTTCCCCAGGTGGTTAGGGAGAAATTGTGTAAAGAGCTGAAAAAGGGAAGGATTGCAGGGCCATTTGAGAAACCTCCCTTTGTGAACTTTCGGATTTCTCCGTTGGGAGTAGTACCCAAGCGGGAGCCTAACGAATTTAGGATTATACACCATTTATCCTTCCCTAAGGGTGAATCATTGAATGATGATATTGATGACGGTCTATGTTCGGTATCCTACGCTACTTTTGAGGAGGCAATTGGTAAGATCAGGTTGTTTGGTGCAGGGGCGTTGTTGGCTAAGGCCGACATAAAATCTGCATTTAGGCTATTGCCCGTTTCCCCGGCAGCCTTTAATTCATTGGGTTTTTATTTTGAAGGTAACTATTTCTTTGACATGTGCCTCCCAATGGGATGTTCATTGTCTTGTGCATACTTTGAGTAATTTTCCACTTTTTTGCATTGTGTGCTGGGTGTTCGGTCTGGGTCTGATAGTATAGTACACTATCTGGATGATTTCTTGTTCATTGGTCCGTCAGATTCGGCAAGCTGTGCGGCATTGTTAGAGGCATTTCAGGGTATGTGCTTAGATTTTGGCGTCCCGTTGGCTGAGGAAAAAACTTGCCTACCCAGCACAACATTGGAATTTTTAGGAATCAAAATTGATACCTGCAAGTTGGAATTTAGTTTGCCATTGTCAAATGTGGCCAAATTAAAACTTTTGATCGCATCAGTACTGCGGAAAAAGAAGGTCCAACTGAAAGAGATGCAGTCACTCTTGGGGGTCCTGGCCTTTGCATGTAGAATCATGCCGGTTGGCAGGATTTTTTCACGCCGGCTCTGGATTGAAATCTCCTTTGGACCATGTTAGGATAACTACATCCATTAAGGAAGATTTATTGGTTTGGTCTAGTTTTCTCGACTGCTATAACGGAAAGTCCTTTTTTCAAGATGAGTTTGTTGTGGCACGAGATTTCTGTTTGTTTACGGATGCAGCTGGCTCCAAAGGCTTCGGCGTCATCTGGAAAACGCATTGGTGCTGTGCGGCCTGACCAGAGGCCTGGGTGAGTTCAGGAGCTACCAGGAATGTAGTACTGTTAGAATTGTTCCCAATCTTGGTGGCGCTGGAGTTGTGGGGCACTGAGTTTGCCAACAGGCAGATCCTGGTAGAGACAAATAACAAAGGGGTGTTGTATGCAGTGAACTGCCTATCATCAAGCTCTTGGTTCGTAATTAAAATCTTGCGGCAGGTGGTCTTTAGATGCCTCAAATTTAATGCGTGGTTGAAAGCGAAGTATACCCCTGGGATATTGAATAATATCGCTGACTCTTTATCTCACTTCCAGGAGGAACGCTTTCCAACTTTGCTTCGGGAGGCGGACGTGGAAGGCACCCCTTGCCCGGCCCATCTGTGGGAAATGATATGAGTACAGTAACAGATGCTATTAGGGGCTCCTTGGCCCCCAAGACTTGGGCAAGCTACTCGGCAGCCTGGAGCAGCTGGTTAACTTTTGCTAGCAATGAAGGTTTTCAGTATAATAGGCCATCTGAGGGCGCTATCTTATCCTTTTTGTCCAGTCTAATGAGGCAACATAAAACATATCAGTTTGGCAAGGGTAGGTGGGTTCATCTAAGGGAGCACGAGGTGAGCTTCGGTGCCCGGTAGCATTGGTCAAACAGTTCTTAGAGATTAGGCCCTGTGGGGAGGGGTTTTTACTCATCCACGATACTCACCTTCCCCTTACTAATTTCAAGTTTGAAGCTGTCCTGAAGAAATGTTTGGATAAATTGGGTTTAAGTAACTTTAGGTTTTCATCCCATTCCTTCCGTATAGGTGCAGCCTCGAAAGCGGCCCGGTTGGGTTTCCCAGAATCTGAAATTAAGTCAATGCGGAGGTAGAAGTCGAATTGTTTTAAAGTATATGTTTGTCCAAATTTGTTTGTTTAATTTTTAGGTACCCAGAAAACAGTCTGGATACTGGGGCACTCTTTTGTTTACTGGGCGTAAAAAAGAGCGGCTCAACGCAGTTATTCTACGAATTTATCATTACATCCGGATTAATTTTTCATATTCTGGAAAGGTATAAGAGGCCTTCAGTGACCTCATTTGAACTTTTATTTAACAAGAAAATTTCAGGTTTGGCCGTTGCATTCTATTTTAATAATTCATTTGGGAGGGAATGATTTAGGAAAAATTAAAACATTAGATTTGTTATTTGCAGCGTTTCTGTACAACTTTCCCAGATACACTCTTAGTTTTTTCAGAAGTTGTGCCTCGTCTTTAATGGCTCTCCTCGGCTCAGCGGAGGGTCATGGAAAAAAATAGGAAAAGAGTCAATAGGGCTCTAGAGAAGTTTATGCCCCAGGTGGGGGGACTGCCTACCGGCATGTGGACTTGGAGGGGGGGTTATCCCGGGCTTTATAGGCAGGATGGCGTCCACCTATCCGAAGTGGGCATTGACATATTTAATGTGGGCTTACAAAACGTTATTGAGAAGGCCGCGACGCTTGGGGTGGGCCGGTCTTGATGCTCAAGTCCGGCTTGTGGGGACTTTATTATATTTGAAGTAGTGCTACTGCTCGAGTTCTAAAAACTGAGCAGGTAGAAATATGTTATTAAAGATTTATTGAAGTTTTGATGTGAATAAAGATTTATGGATTATTATTTGTGAAAAAACAATAAAGGTGTCGCGGCCAAGTTTTTGCCAGTTAAGAAATGTTTTGAGTATTTATTTAATTAATTGTGTCTGGGAAGTTCTGGTTGGGCGTGTGGGGACTGCAGTCTAATGAAAAAAGGGGTCAAAGTATGGGGCCACTTTCCTGAGACTGCGGCCTCCCTAGCCTAGGTTATGGGTGTTAGGTTGTTAAAAGGTTAATTAGGTAGCAGCTGTCCCTTTAAGAAGCAAGGTGAGAGCGCAGCAGGAAGAGCCAATAGGGTTCCAAGGAATTTTCTGGATTTGGGAAATTGCCTATAAAAGGGGTTGCAGGTTGTGGGGCTCTTCCTCTTTGCCGGCGGTCAAAGGAACAAGCTTGAACTCCCTCCCTCCCGCCCCAGTCGCGATCACTTTTATGTGGTGGGTCACCCTGGATCCAGGGGGGACTTTATTATATTTGAAGTCGTGCTACTGCTCGAGTTCTAAAAACTGAGCAGGTAGAAATATGTTATTGATGATTTATTGAAGTTTTGATGTGAATAAAGATTTATGGATTATTATTTGTGAAAAACCAATAAAGGGTTCGCGGCCAAGTTTTTGCCAGTTAAGAAATGTTTCGAGTATTTATTTAATTAATTGTGTCTGGGAAGTTCTGGTTGGGCGTGTGGGGACTGCAGTCTCATGTCAATATGGACCAAAATCTCTGAGCAATGTTTCCAACACCTTGTTTAATCTATGCTATGAAGAATTAAGGCAAAAAGGGGTCCAACCCGGTACTAGCAAGGTGTACGTAATAAAGTGTCCGGTGAGTGTGTATATATGCACCCACAAGCTATGGGCAACAATATTAAACTATGAATCAAAGGAGCACTTGCCTAGTTATGCCTTTGGACAGGGCTTATGTCTCAGACTTTCTTTTTCCTTCTCTCTCTCTCCACTTCCTTTTTCTGGGGTTTTCAACCTAACAACCCAGAGTCAGGAAGTTCATACATAATATACTGTATATACAGGCATTTACAAATACAAACAGTAGAGGGCAGCAGATCCCTACACTAGTGGCGGGTGTGGCGAGAGAATACTGTAACATAGAGTGACACGTGGAGAAATTAACCTGCAAACACTAATGTGAAAGATCCCACTAACAAGTTAGAATTCTCTGCAGAAAGACTGCCTGGAGAGAGTCTGCCATGCAGAAAGAAAGCCTGACATGTTTACTTACTTAACCACTTGCTTACTGGGCACATATACCCCCCTCCTGCCCAGGTGAAATTTCAGCTTTCGGCACTGCATCGCTTTAACTAACAATTGCGCGGTCGTGCGACGTGGCTCCCAAACAAAATTGACGTCCTTTTTTCCCCACAAGTAGAGCTTTCTTTTGGTGGTATTTGATCGCCTGTGCGGTTTTTATTTTTTGCGCTATAAACAAAAAAGTGAGACAATTTTGAAAAAAATACAATATTTTTTACTTCTTGCTATAATAAATATCCCAATTTAAAAAAAAAAAAACATTTTTTTTTCTCAGTTTAGGCCGATACGTATTCTTCTACATATTTTTGGTAAAAAAAAAAAAAAAAAATCGCAATAAGCGACTGGTTTGCGCAAAAGTTATAGCGCTTACAAAATAGGGGACAGAATTATTATTTTTTAATTATTTTTTTTTACTAGAAATGGCGGCAATCTGCGATTTTTTAATGGGACTGCGACGTTATGGCGGACACATCGGACACATTTTTGGCGCCATTCACATTTATACTGCGATCAGTGCTATAAATATGCACTAATTACAGTATAAATGTGACTGGCATTGAAGGGGTTAACACTAGGGGGTGAGGAAGGGGTTAAACGTGTGTCCTATATAGTGTTCTAACTGTAGGTGGAGGGGGGGTGACTGGGGGGGTGACCGATCTGTGTCTCTATGTACAAGAGACACAGATCGGTCTCCTCTCCAGAGACACCACCGCTGTCTCTGTGTAAAACGGCAATGAGAGATGATCTCATATGTTTACATATGAGATCATCTCTCATTGGCCGCACAGATCGCATCGCGAACGGCCACTCTGATTGGCCGTTCGCGGCGATCTGTAATTGGCTGTGTCCGAGGGACACGGCCAACACAGATTTTCCCCGCAGCGCGCTCTGGAGCGCGCGCGGGGACCGCCCTAAGGGGCGGACGTCAATCTCAATTGGAGATTGGGATCCTCACTGTAGCCGTCAATTGACGGCAGGCGGATCCCAAGTGGTTAAAGACCTGCACTGAGTATAAATGTGACTTGTTCTTCCCCTAGTCTACACAAACTGCCCATTTTATGCATCCCCTGCAGCCTGGCTATGTGACCTGTGGTGTCACTTTAAGAGGATGCATAGGGCCATGTCTTTGCATGAGCCCTCATTGTTAGGAGGAAAAATGGTTTCCCTGTGCAGCTCTTCATTAATGAAGAATGACATGCAGCTTTATAATTCTAGGGTATCCCACATGGTCTGGGCGGGGGAACTGGAGTATTAGCTAGAAGACCCATGGAGGGTGGCTTGCCCTAAGCATGACATGATGTCCTAAACATATAGGTTTATAGCTATAGGGAAGCTCCAGCTTGTCTCAGGGAAAACAGTTAATGGCCAACAATATCCGATAGAGCTGATGACTTTTTCCCCATGGGACTTGTCAGCAATGCATATCTGTAAAGTTTTGCTGGTGACCCCAGGCATACGAATAATTGCCAGTTTGGCTGAAATTGGTCTCATTGGATCAATAGTCTTCTTACTGTATGTGTACCTTTAGGCTAAGAGGAGCTATATGTATTTATTTCTCTGTGGTGTCAACTTTTCTAGAAGGTAATTTTCCCCAAAAAATCAAAGCTTCTACAGTCATATTATTGACCACAGAATGCTGCAAACCTGCCAGCTGCAAAGCTCAAAATAACCAAATCTGCACAATATATAGGATAAGAAAACGATCATCCAAACCAGGCAAACTCAAAACATTTAGAATATTCCCACTTTATCTTTATATTTTTTGTTAGTGCTCAGTGGTTGGAAAACAGATTTGACAGCTCATGGGAGCTCGGCTCTGAGTCAAGACATTACAGCCACCCAAGTGTTCCAGAACTCAAGGTGTTAAGAGGATACAAAATAGTTTTCTGTACAGAGTAAAAACGTGGTTTTACTCATGATTTATAAGCCAATTTTCACCCAAGCTGCATGAGGAGGTTGGAGAATCTTTCTGGGTCAATGTGTCACTGGCAAGTGGGTTATTGCTTTAATAATGTAGCGTGAGGAAAGAGAAACACTAGAAATGGAAAAGAAGATGAAATATAGGTGATATACATGTCGCTGTGTGTGGTTGTGTACAGCTGATGCTCATGCAAATCTCACACCAGTTTTTTATTTGCAAGTGGCAAAAACCAGAAACATAGTAATCAAATATCACATTAGATCACCATCTATCTATCTATCTATCTATCTATCTATCTATCTATCTATCTATCTATCTATCTATCTATCTATCTATCTATCTATCTATCTATCTATCTATCTATCTATCTATCTATCTATCTATCTGTCTATTGTCAATAATTGCACAGTACATGTTGAATGTTGTATTACAGTGCCACATTCTGTACAATTATTTGATATACGCATGTGTCTTATATTCACTTTTTTCAACGCTGTCATTTTTGTCCTATTTATTAGTGATTGACATGCAACAATCTATCTGTTCTATGGCAGTGCAAACCATCAGTTTCAGTTATTGTTCTATTTTGAGAATACTTATCTATTTTATTCAATCATCAGATACACACAGCCTTATGTACACGGGGCGCTAAAAAAAAAGAGCTGCAAAGCCACTACCAACGCCAGGAAAAAACGTCTGCAAAAACACGCTTTTAGCAGCTTTTTGCATTGGCGTTAATGTGCGTTTAGCTTTATTAGCTTTTAGCAGCTTTTTAAAAATCAATGGTTCCTTATAAAGACTGTCTACTGATCTGACTTTCAGCCCATTGATTTGAATAGAAGTCGCATCCAAGTTGGATCATGCTGATCCGACCTGTTGTGCGACTTGTGCTCTGGGGTTCTTAAAGGGGAACCCCACGCAAAAAACAAAAAAAAACAAACGACGTGGTGTCCCCCCCAAGATCCATACCAGGCCCTTTGAGTCTGGTATGGATCTTGAAAGAGAACCCCAAGCAAAAATTGAAAAAAAAACCCAGCATGTCAGGAAAGGGGGGGGGCAGGACGAGCAATTGCCCCCCCTCCTGGACCATACCAGACCACATGCCCTCAACATGTTGGGGTGTGGGTGCTTTAGGGCGCCCCCACCCCAAAGCACCTTGTCCCCATGTTGATGGGGACAAGGGCCTTTTCCCAACAACCCTGGGCTATGGTTGTCAGGATCTGCAGGCGGGGGGCTTATCGGAAAAAAAATTAAAAAGGGGGTCTCCAGATGTTGTCCCCCCATGTGAATGAGTATGGAGTACATTGTACCCTACCTATTCACCCCAAGAAAAGGCAGTTTAGTGTAAATAAAAACAAGAGACGGTTTTGACAAGTCCTTTATTCAAATTATTCCTCTGGTCTTCTCCCTTTGCTGTCATCTCCACCGCTGCTGTCTTCTCCGCTACCGACCTGGTCCTCCTCCGACATTGTCTCCCGTCTTTGTGCCAGCTCTGCTCTCTACTGGTTCATATATAGCAATGGAGCGTGGCGATCCGGTCATTTCACCATGGGACCACGCCCCTTGTGACATTACGTGCCACAGTGAACTGACTGGAAGTCGGGGAGCATGTACCTGTCGAAATCAGGTACCTGCTCCCTCTCAAAGAAATTATGTGCCAAATATAAATGGGGGGGGGGAGGAGTGGAACTTTCCCTATTGGTTGAAGTTATCCGTTAAGCATACCAAGCCACATACACACAACATGGGGGGGCACCTTGCCAGGTGGGACCTGTCCTGGAAAAGAACCTTGTCCCTATATTGATGAGTACAAGGCCTCTTCCCCACAACCCTGGTCCAGTGGTTGTGGGGTTCTGTAGGTGGGGGCTTATCGGAATCTGGAAACCCCCTTTAACAAAAAGAGGGCACCCAGATATTGGTTCGAATGAGTACTTTGAGTACATATCCAAAACAAAGGGAAATCCCACTGTTGATAGTTGTAACCAGAACATTGCATTATGGCACATCTGGAGATATGTTGTACCAAACTCCCCCAGAAATATTATTTCATGCTTGTGTGATTTGCGTATTGCTTTTCCCAAAAAGACACTAATAAGCAATAGAATTTTTAATATACACACAACAGGATTTGTAGATTGGTAATGATCAATGTCTTTCCAGTTGTCCTCACTCATAAAAGGACAGCAAAGTGTCAGTTTAAGTGTGCATTGGCTATGTGACCTCAGAAAAGCATGTCACAGCAGCATGCAAATGTAACACCCTCTAGTGTGCTAGAAAGTGTACATAGTTTGTAGTGTAGGTCAATTGTTTGGCTTGGGCTGAATCTGGGTCAGGGTGAGTGACTCAGAGAGGCTGGATGACTCATCAGGCAGCACCTCTGGTACCATTTTCTACTTGCTGGAACCTTGGAGAAGCTTCCAGAAGAATGGGAGGGAGGTTGGGAGAAGCTGCCTGAAGTATTAATGAGGGTCCAAGCCACCTCTTAAATACTCAGGGTCATGCCAGTAGGGGGGCAGTCAGGTAGAAGTTGCAGATGGAGTGCTGAGGAGGCTGTCGTGGCCCTTGGGGGTAGCCCCCTAGTCTGAGGGGGGGGGGTGACTTTGGGCTCGGGGGCTGGGTGGATCCTCTTACAACACACGGAAGAGTCCTGTCCAGAGGCACAGGAGCAAGAGTGAGGACAGCAGGAGCCAGCTAGTATGTCCATGAGATCTTCAGAAAAAGTCAGCCGGATGGCTGGTTTGTGTGACAGCCTGAGAGGACTGTGGGAAGTAGCCAGGTGGGCTAGTTAAAGGAGAAGCTACAGCCAGGCGGGCTGGCAGTGCCTTAAGAGGTGGTGCTGGGATCAGTAGCCACAGGGATGTAAGCTGGAGATTGGCATTTGCTACACTACCCAAGGGGCCTAGGGTCCCTGCCTGTAAATGGCTTTTTTCTACAAGATCTGGCTGTTGCTTCGTTTTTGCCAGGATCATTAAAGTGTGCAGCTGAGTCTGTGTTCTTTTTCTGCAAGCAAGTGAGTGCTGGAGGAAGAAAGAGAAGTATATACAGTATAGACTGTGTAGCGCCTGGCTACTTTTCATAGCAGGTGCCGCTGTAAATTCAGAAGGGGATCAGAGGGTTAATTGACTCTGACCATGTTAATTTTGCTAAATTGAGGCCTCTGTTCCAGCTCTGGCTGTGCTGGGTGCCTATGCTACTGTCTGGGGACTTCAGTCACCCACAGACAGCAGGGGGCGGCAGTAGAATCAGAGTCGTGTGGATAATTTTCCTCGGCAGCCAATCAGGAGGGTTGATCGCCTCGCTGTGCGTGCTGGGGAGGGGTATTTAGGGGGTAGATGCCATTGGTTGTGGTCTTTGCCTTGCCACCTTCCACCTGGGCAGTCGTCCCACCACCCTCGTGTGTGGCCCTCTTGGCTGGGGTGTGTGTGTGTTGCAGTGTTCCTGGCTATGGGACCACGTTGGTCCGGAGCATTAATCTACCTCATAGGCTCAGTAGGCAGATTGAGTCTACAAATTTGCAAGTGGTCCTGTGCTGTCCATCCGAAGTGGGAAGAAGCCGATCGATGGAGAACCTGTCTGGGAGACACCAAGCATGAGACTGGTGTCACAGGAGAGGCTTATCTGCTCATCGAAGGACTCTTCGTATCTGAGAGGCTGGACGATGGTCGCCTATCAGTTCCTGATGCAACTAAAGCTGTTAGAAGGAGATCCGGGTGCTGAATCCAGTTGAGAAGGATTTTGGACCGAGTTTGTCTCCAGCTTTAGGAGGGTCTGTGGCAGAGACTTTAACCTAAAGTTTCTGAGTGACACTCTGGCTGCTAGGCTGGTGAGAGAGGCCTATCCAGGTGCACTGTACCCAGTCTGGCTAGAGTGGTGAAGAAGTTTGTCGTTGGAAGCAGGACTGTTTCCAGTACCAGTTAACCCTGAATCCGCCATTTCCATTTCTTCTATCCTTCACCTATTTCCATTTCTATTGTTTTTATCCGGCTGGGTAATAAAAGCACAGAAAAGACACCCATCGGTGTGGACATTGACTTTCTTACAGCTCTGAACCAGTACCCTAGACTGTGGGAAGACAGAGGTAACATGCCACCCAAATCAAACCAGCAGCTCCTTCGGGGGTAGTGCTACAACTGTATATAGAGAAGTTTCTGAAATCAAGTGGGCATCCCATAATGTCCCTATTCCCTATTGAAGTTTTATCCCCTCAATAAAAACATGAAAACAAGCACTGCACTGTTTCTTGACTCTGGGATACTGTGAAGATTCGGTGTGCCAGGATGGGGGATCCCTATTCATCAGTGGCTCCTACGTGGGGTGCGCTAAACAATGTATGTCTAATACTATGAAGACCCAGGGCCCTCTTAATGAGAGGGCACACCTGGGCACTGGCCAGGGGCCCCAGCTGCATGGGGGGCACCTGCATAGGTGTGCCCAGCCTATTGCATTAGGGTATGCAGCTCAAAGCTCAAAAACACATGTGTGTGCATGTGTATATAAATATAGACAGTGTCAGTAGAACAGAGATTGGTGTCAGTAGTTTTTAATTTGTATTATTTTTTACAATTTTATTTATGTCTTTATTTTTTATTTTTTAGGAGCCTCATTAGGGGGCTTTGGTGAAATATCAGGGGTTTAAACAGGGAGAATCTACACCACACAAGGTGATTAGGGTGTGCCCAGGCACACCTGGCACACCCTGTGCGCACGCCTATGGGCACCTGCACTTTCCCCAAAGCAGCTGGTCCTTGAGCCCATGCTGCCCCGAAATTGGGGGCCCCATGATGGCACTGAGAGTGATAGATACACAGGGGAGGCAGTCTGCCTCCTACCTACTTGATGTCTGTATACCTTCACTGTCATCATTGTAGGGGCCCCAGAGCATAACTTTGCCCAGAGGCCCATGATGCTATTTAGACGGCCCTGTGAAGACCAAAGAGATGGATTCTGGAGCTCCCACCTAGGTTTGTGGCTCATAGCCTGTGAACACCTATTCTACAAGATGAATAAGAAATGCTAGTGCGCATTAAACTGATATTGTTTGTAAAAAAGTAACTCTCCTACATACTTCCACCTAAAACATTTTTCACACATCAAACATTGATATTTGTGGATAAAAGTGTACTAGTTGCTATATAAATGCCTGTTGTCATTTTGCAAACTGATTTCTGTGAATTCTTTTATAAATTTATTTTGTTTCATCTTTGGTGCTCTAATTAATCTACAAAGCATAGTCTATTTCTGAAGGATAATTATAGTTATTAGAATAAGTTAACTATTTCTGTAAGGGAACACAGAGTACAATATTGTTGTATCTGCTATACAATATACTTTCATGTTGATCTAAACCCTAATGCCGCGTACACACGCTGGGAATTTCCGACAACAAATGTTCGATGGGAGCTTGTTGCCAGAAATTCCGACTGTGTGTAAGCCCCATCGAACATTTTCTGTCGGAATTTCTGGTTTCCAATTTTTCCTACAACAAAATCTGTTCTCGTAAATTCCAATCGTGTGTGGACAATTCCGACACAAAAATTCCACGCGTGAACTTTAATAGTGCCGTCGTACGTGGCGTTCGAAATTTTCGACAACATTTGTGCAACCGCGTGTATGCAAGACAAGTTTGAGCCAACATCTGTCAGAAAAAAAATCCACGGTTTTGTTGTCGGAATGTCCGATCATCTGTACGCAGCACAAAAGTATGATATTTGGTTCACTAAAAAGCACTATGCATTGCAGACAATTGCCATTTTTGTCTTAGAAAATTATTCTCCCTTTTTTTCCTTGTTGCATCTCAGTGTTGCTGATCTCATCCAGCCTCTTTACAACTATTTTAATTCTACATGTAAACACTCCAGTGCCAGCTGCAAGTCATTGATAAGGACAGGCTTGCTGATGGTGACAACAGTGAAACAAGCATGTATGTGAAAGGAGGGCAACACAGCACAGTAATTGAGAGATATCAAAAGGGTATTGCCAATCCATAACAGGAAGTACCTGAAGAAGGACCTTCATGGCAGGGTTATCAGGTATTAATGAAAGGCGGGGCGGACTGACCATTTGGGCACTCGGGCACTGCCTGTGGGCCCCATGCCACTAGGGGGACCCATCAGGGTTGCCAGCCTCAGTAAAACCAGGGACAGTATGTAAAAATCCCAAGATTATAGCTGCCCCACCTCTCCAGTAAATTTTCAGCGTGTGTATGTGTATTCTGTGTGTGTCTGTCTGTGTATACGGTGTATATATAATGTATATGTGTGTGTGTGTATACTGTGTGGCCCCATAATCTATTGTCTGGGGGCCCCATAATCTCCTATTGCCCGGGGGCCCCATGAGTTGTCAGTCCGCCCCTGATGAAAGGTATACAGTATCTCACAAAAGTGAGTACATCCTTCACATTTTTGTAAATATTTTATTCTATCTTTTCATGTGACAACACTGAAGAAATTACACTTTGATACAATGTAAAGTAG
Organism: Rana temporaria; assembly: GCF_905171775.1. Taxonomy (NCBI): domain Eukaryota; kingdom Metazoa; phylum Chordata; class Amphibia; order Anura; family Ranidae; genus Rana; species Rana temporaria. The sequence goes on from NC_053489.1 coordinate 232,924,001, forward strand.
TGAGTGTACAGCGTGTATAACAGTGTACATTTGCTGTCCCCTCAAAATAACTCAACACACAGCCATTAATGTCTAGGCCGCTGGCAACAAAAGTGAGTAAACCCCTAAGTGAAAATGTATGGTTTAGGCCTGGAGACATGCTTGGCCAGTCCATCACCTTTACCCTCAGCTTCTTTAGCAAGGCAGTGGTCGTCTTGGAGGTGTGTTTGCGAAGGGATGGGATCATGCTCTGCTTCAGTATGTCACACTACACGTTGACATTCATGGTTCCCTCAATGAACGGAAGCTCCCCAGTGCCAGCAGCACTCACGCAGCCCCAGACCATGACACTCCCACCACCATGCTTGACTGTAGGCAAGACACACTTGTCTTTGTACTCCTCTCATGGTTTCTGCCACACGCTTGACACCATCTGAACCAAATAATTGTATCTTTGTCTCATCAGATCACAGGACATGGTTCCAGTAATCCATGTCCTTAGTCTGCTTGTCATCAGCAAACTGTTTGCGGGCTTTCTTGTAATGCACAGAGCAGTCCCCTACCTCTTCTTTGGTGGTCCCCCACCAGTGCTATCTGCTACTTCTTCATTCAAGTGCACCCTTAACTTGCTATGGGGGATCCCGTGCAGGCACACCCTTGAGCTATGTGTGTGCATCTATAGACACACACAGTGACAGTAAGCGACAGGAGTTTGACTGACAGCAGCAGGAGACTTCTTTTTACTTTACTTTAAATCTAATGGTCAAGGTGTGTGGGAAATCAAGTTACCCTGCTTTTAGCACTGAACCCCATGCACCAAGAACTACCTGGAGCTGCTGAACCTAATGTTCTTTATACCAGAAACCAATGTCCTAGCACTTCAGGCAACCAAAATCTAACTTGTCACCCACTATGCATATTAAAGCACATGCAAAGCCAATTACTAAAATATCATACCTTTTTAGATGTACAGTGTCTGACAAAAGTGAGTACACCCTCATATTTGTGTAAATATTTTATAATAGCTTTTCACAACAATAAAGAAATGACAATTTGCTACAATGTAAAGTAGTGAGTGTACAGCTTGTATAACAGTGTAAATTTGCTGTCCCCTCAAGATAACTTAACACACAGCCTATATGTCTAAACCACTGGCAACAAAAGTGATACACCCTAAGTGAAAAAGTCCAAATTGGGCCCAATTAACCATTTTTCCTCTCTGATGTCATGTGACTCTTTAGTGTTACAAGGTCCCAGGTGTGATAGGGGAGCAGGTGTGTTAAATTTGTTGTTATCACTCTCACTCTCTCTTACTGGTCACTGGAGGTTCAATATGGCACCTCATGGCAAAGAAAAAAAGATTTGTTGCTCTACATAAAGATGGCCTAGGCAATAAGAAGATTGGCAAGACCCTGAAACTGAGCTGCAGGATGGTGGCCTAGACCATACAGCGGTTTAACAAGACAGGTTTTAATCAGAGCAGGCCTCACCATGGTCCACCAAAGAAGTTGAGTGCACGTGCTCAGCATCATATCCCAAGGTTGTCTTTGGGAAATAGATGTATGAGTGCTGCCAGCATTGCTGCTGAGGTTGAAGGTGTTGGGGGTCAGTCTGTCAGTGCTCAGACCATACGCCGCACACTGCATCAAATTGGTCTGCATGGCTGTCGTCCCAGAAGGAAGCCTCTTCTAAAGATAATGCACAAGAAAGTGAAACCCGCCTCTTGTATGGGTCCAAACAAGGAGATAAGAGCAGTTGGACATGTGCAGTAAGCCCCCAGGAGACAGCCACACGCTTGATTCTGATATTTGTGGATCTTATAAGCCCTCGTTTGGATGCCCCCATTAAGCGTGATACTTGTTATTCACTAAATAATGAACAGTATGTCTACCAGTGTCTAGTGTATGGCATTTCCTATATTGGATATTTGCCACACAGGGGACGTTTGTCAAATCTTTTATCTGACCTTTAAGCAGAATCTTAGATATATATGATATCTCTACTATACTTCCTATGGAATTTTCTTTGTCTATATAGAGTCTCTGACATTCAGATATTTATATATCAGATCCTGTCCATTTCAAGATAGTGAGACTTGTTCTCTGTTCTTGTTGTTGTTGGCCCTGAAGAAGCCTCACGACTAAACATGTAGACGCACAAGGGAACAAATCTATACTCTGTATCATCTTGTATGGTTTTAATTCTTAAACACAGTGTTTATCAATTTGTATTTTCTTTAAAAAATATATATTTTTTTGTTATCTCTATGGTTTCCCTGCCTTGAAAGTCCGACCATTGGTTACCCCTCTGGGTAATCGTCTATGTTTACCTCTTAAATTATACGGATTGTGAGTGCTCCCCCCCCTTCTCTATTATTCATTTAAAGGTGTTATCCTTATCCTGACGGGGTTTGATCCCCAAAGGTGAGCTTCGATCAGCAGTGCAAATTCTATGTAGCCTCTCTTTGTTCTGGCCCTCTTTTCTCCCCTGGGTGTCCCTGGGAACAAACCAGATTATTACAATTGGGATTGTGTTGGTTGTAGTTATAGAGTGAGCAATCACAGCCGTCATAATCCCCTCCAATGACAATTGTTCATCATGGTGAGTGTCTCTTAAGGGGGAGTATCTATTATATATATCAGGGATATGCAATTAGTGGACATCCAGCTGTTGCAGATCATTGCATTGCAAGACTCCGACAGCCACAAGCATGACACCTAAAGGCAGTGGAATGATGGGACTTGTAGCTTTGCAACAGCTGGAGGTCCGCTAATTGCATGTCCCTGGTAAATAGGTACACTGGAACGGTTGGAATAGTGTTGATTAGACTTGTATGATGTTTGATAGTTATCATACCTTGCTGAGGAGTCTCTCCCATAGTGACCATCTTGACCATTGTCCCTATAGCGGCTGCTGTGATTGCGTTGGTGGCTCATGTGGGAGCCCCTACCTCCTTTTCTGTTGAAACAGGAACCACTCCCCCACCAGAGAGTTGATCATACGGAGGAGACAGGTTAGCAGAACCTATGGGCAGATGGACCCGTCATCGCCATCTACACAGCCATGCTGCACTGTGGGACCAATTGAGAGGGTTTCTAACCCACACAACGCTGCCATTGTCTTCAAGTCTGTTTGTTGTATTCAGTTGCTAGAGTTCAGAACAGTATACAGTACAGGCCTTTACCTTTAGGCACAGACCCTACACAGTATCCAGTGCTGCAGTCTAACATCCTTACTGTCTTTAGCAACACTGCTTGCTGATGACATACTTTATTGCTTCCCACCTAGGCAGAATTTCTACACACTCCACTTCAGACTCAAACTATTCAAAGAAGATATTAGCTTTTCAAGTGCTGGTTTTAAAGGGACACACTTGGCCAGAAATCTGTCTCCCCCTTTTCCTTCCAAAGCCATCTCTGTTACAAATTGATAACCTTAAAGTGACTCAGCGCCCCAACTGGTGTTTACTAAAGGAAAACTCTGTTAGCAATTTCACCATCTCTTGGGAAACTCCGTTTTCCTCAAAGAGACTTGTGCACCAACAAAAGGGCCCCAACTAGCCAGCCAGCAGAAGAGTTCTTCATTTGTTTAGGGTATATGTGGAAAATGTGCTTTCCTAAATTCCTGAGAGTTAAACTCTGACTCTTCTAACTGACTGCCCGCAAGTGAGCTAGCCCAGTGTTTGTTATTTTCTTTTCATCTCAATCGCTCACTTTCACAGTTCGGAAGCTCACGTTTAAATCTTTAGTCCTGCAGGATGGATGGGAGCGACTTAAAGTGGCACTGTATTGTGTTATATTGCCTTTTTTTTTCGCCCATTTTTCTCTTTTGCCTATTTTGCCATTTCCGTGTTTATCCTTTGTGTGACAGCCAGGGAGTCACCTGGCCAATGTATTTTGGTGGTGTTAGTAGAGGCAATGCTCTGCTCTGGGCTCAATAGTTAATAGGGTACCCAGAATGCTCTGCGGCTCCTGAGGGGGCAGGGCTGCAAATAGAAACATAAGAACTCCTTGAACAGAAGTTTCCTGTAGTCAAAATTAGGAGAAAGATAGGGTGACAACGCTGCTCCTCTATAGATATAGTACAATCATGATTATTGTCACTCTAGGATAGGAAGTGTGTTATGGACAGGATCACTAAGCAAAAATTAAGGAAGAAAAGCCTGAAAAAAGAAAACTAATAAACCATTTCAACTAGAGTTCAAGCAATTATACATTTTATTCCCTAAAAAGCCTTGTTTACATATTAAAGGTGGGGCAGCTCCCACTGAATTTCCAGCGCACTCGGGGATAAGCTCTGCAGGTCTTACTTCTCCACCTTCCTTTTTTCAGGTCATTCACAACCCTCCCCCCCCCCAAGGTTTCATTTTGCAACTGGTCAGTAGGAGAAGGGGGCATGGCCATGGGGGTCTATGAGTCTTGCATTGCTTACATTCCACCTTACCTAATGGCACACAAACACACATTTGGCCAATCTATTTGAATTGCTGTACTCTTTCCCCTGACTGAATCTGCTTGAACATTAATCTTCCCCCTTTAACTTCCTGGAAACTTTGTATTGTTATTTACAAGACATTGCCCTTATGGTAGATTCAGGTTAAAGTGGACCCTAGCTTAGTTATAGAAACACTTTTATCTGGCCCATGCATATGCTTCCTCACAGCTCCTTGCTCCACCACAGCCAGAACTGAAATAAGCTGTGTTGGTGACATAGAGGAATTGTGATGTCACTCGACCAGGTACCCAGATAGCAAGGATAACTTGCCACACATTTGTGGCAGTGTTGAATTGTAAGTCTGATAACTTGCTGCCCATTTTCATTGACAAGTTGTACACTTGCAGAGCACTTGAAGCACAAGTTCTAGTTGACACTTTCCCAAAATTTTGCAGATTTGCATGGCAAGCCTCTAGCAAGAGCAAAGTTGCAGTGGTGAGTCTACAGCAAGAGCTCTCCAAGTCTGCAGCATGAAAATTCAGCCACAGTGACCCCTGTGGTGGCACGACTTTTGCACAACATAACTGAACCAAAATTTGTAGGAGACTTGCAGAATGTTTGCAAAGAAAGTTGATCAGGAGTCCTGCAATGGGGACTTGCTGCAATTGTGCAACAAACTTGTGAAGCCTGGCGAGTCTAGCAATAGCTTAGCAAGTAATTTTCAAACTTGCAGCACAATTACTTTTTATCTGGATATGTGACACTGCTCAGGCTTAGAGATTGCCTAGATGTAGGCACTGTCACAGGGGAGGAGGTCAAAGCCCCCCCCCTCATACCAGAAAATATCAGATATACGCATGGCTACCGACAAGCAAGAAACTGAGAGGGGGAAGCACGGGTAAGGTGATCGTATGGGGGTCAGGGATGCCCTTTACAGAGATGCTGTTGCTTTTACCCTGCATGGGCTAGGTGACAGTGTCTGTTTTAGAAGTAACATCTAAAAATATTAATATTGCCTAAATGGTACCATGGAAAATTGAAATATATTCCATCCAAAAATTGAACAATTAACCTTTCGCTATGATTTCTTACTGAAATATAGCAGTGTACCTCCTGTGCCTTGAGCCTCATAGCTATATATCTGCAATATGAAATCATCTAAAGCACTGCTGCTAGTCTTAAGAGATTTAAAGTGAGATTTAGTGATATCACTACAGTGCTGATCACTGTTCTCCTTGCTGGAAAACAGCAGTGCAAGGATTATTATCATTATTATAATACAGAATTCATAGAGCGCCAACAGTTTATGCAGCGCTTGATGATATAAATCTTCATACTTTCGCTTAATTCACTCATGCTTCTGCTTTATTCTCTAGGCATAAAATCACCATTGTTCATCATAGTAAGCAAAGCCCTGCACCTTTACCACACAGAGACAAAGTGAAAAAAAAAAGGCATAGTAAATCTTTCACGGGGAAAAGTTCAGCTACAGAGAGATTATAGACAATACTGATCACTAGGAATGAGCTTGCGCTCCGGGTGTGGTTGAATCCCCCATTTTGAACACAAAAGGCAGCTGTCAGTGCCAGGGCAGAAAGCTGCAGGTGGGAGATTCACTGCCCCACGTCTTTGTATACATAAACAAAGGGGGGGGGCCTTAAGACATGATTAACCTAATATGACTATGTGGCCTTATTAGGTCAATGCAATTGTTCTTCTATGGCCATATGTCCTTATTAGGTCAATGTGATTGATCTTATATGGTCACGTGGCCTTGTTAGGTGAATGTGATTTACCTTATATGGTCATGCGGCCTTGTTAGGTCAATGTGATTGATCTTATATGGTCATGTGGCCTTGTTATTGTCAGGTCACCTGTGGCCAGGTGACAAGTACACCCCGCTGGGGTCAGGAATGCACCACAGGGTAGTGAACCATATGGCCGACTGCTGCGATTAGAGAGGAAGCGTGAACCCAAGATCGCCCAGGGCGCGGAGTCTAAGACCCAGCTTTGTGTTCACCAGAGCCTCTAGTGGTGAGGATAGCCTTCGCCACAGCTGGATCCAGGTCGCGACCCCCGGGATCCCCTAGGTCACGCTCCGCAGGGAGAGAGGGGAAGCAGCAAGCAGGACAAGCGGTAGTGATGTGTAAGCCGAGGTCAGGGCAACAGGCAGACAGGGGTAACTGAGGGACAGGCAAAAGGTCAGGATCACAGGCAAACAGGAGAAGCCAGAGACAAGCCAAAAACGGTACACAGGAAGATAATCGTAGCACACTGCCGACAGGAACTAAAGCTAACAACACGGTTGAACAGCAAAGCAGACTAGCAGTGCAGTGGTTAATATAGGCTTCCTGGGATGGCCTAGGGCGGAGCAATACAGGGAGGAAGGGTCAGGAAGGGTCAGGAAGGGACAGTCAGAAGGAGGGTCAGGCCTCTAATAAAAAACACATGGAGATCAGGTAAGCTGCCAGACTTTATTGCATATCCATGACAGTTAGGTCAATGTGATTTACCTTATATGGTTATGTGGCCTTCTAAGGTCAATGTGATTGGTCTTATATGGTCATGTGGCCTTGTTAGGTCAATATGATTAACCTTAAATGGCCTTATTATGTCAATGTAAATGACCTTTTATGGTTATGTAGCCTTATTGGATCAATGACCTCACAAGCATCTCTGTTCCTTTGTGTATGTAAACCCAAGCTGATCTTTACTGGTGACTAGTTCTTTGCCCCATCTTACCTTTTGGTCACAGCTTCTACAGTTCTGGTCTTATTATGCACTGTTTTTGAAGAACAAAGCTCATACCTAGCATTCAAAAACACAGAGAAGGTATGTGTATAGTAGGCCTTACAGTGGTTCTAAAGGCAGAAGTTTTTGTTTATCTTAAATAGATAGATAGATTAAAAAAACTTCTGTGTGCACCAGCCAACCTTAGCCCCCCTAATACTTACCTGAGCCCCATCTCGATCAAGTGCATGAGAGGCTGAGACACATTAGCAGGCACCATTGGCTGTCAATTAAAGTCAATGAGGAGAGAGAGGGTGGCGGAGCCCAGCTGCGGCTCCGTGTCTGAATGGTCACACAGAGCAGAGGCTTAGCTCGGGTGCCCCCATAGCAAGCTGCTTGCTGTGGGGGCACTCAACAGGAGGGAGGGGCCAGGAGAGCCAGTGAGGGACCCGAGAACTGGAGGATATGGGCTGCTCTGTGCAAAACCACTGCACAGAGCAGGTAAGTATAACATGTTTGTTATTTTTAAAACAAAAAAATGAAACTTTAATAATTCTTTAAAATATGCCAGTCAGAACAACAGTTCCATACACAGTAGATATGCACATTTTATGAAACAAAGAGCCCACAGGATCAAGCTTATTCTGAGATAAATTCAAGGCTTAATCTGTGATACTAATTTGAATCAAAGTGAGAAAATTTGTTTTTAAAAGTCTTTTATTGGAAAAGCTCACATTGCGCCTCTAAACCCACAGAAGGCATTGTTATTGTCTGAAATTATCTGCCAGTGATCTCTCCTAAAACATAAGATGGTATTTTAATGAAAAGATATTATTTTGCAGCCTTGAAATGGAACATAATGTCATTTTATTTTTATGTAAACTGCTAATAGGCATATGCATTTTTGTAATGACTATGAGCAATTTGAAATGCTGTGAAAACTAGAAATGTTGTGGTTTATCCACTTTGCTAACATATTCTGTAAAATATCAAACGCTCCTGTAGCAAAAATGAAAGAAGGGAAAAAATACAGATGTTTGTGCCAAATTTATGCGGAGAGACATCAAAGGCTAAGAAAGCCTGTGTACTCCTGGGTGTAATTTGCTCAACATGCTTTGTTTCAACCAACAAAGATTTGTAGGCAGGTCATGCTGATGTACTACGAAGACACATGTTTATGATATGATATTAATTTAAAAGTTTCAGGTCAGTGCACTGCGGACCCTTCAGGATAAAATGAAAAAGAATCTTTTACAGAACATATTGTACAAAATATTTATTCAGATAAGGAGCTTAGGTACTTGCTGATCGGAAATAATGACTGCAAATAGAATAGTTAGAAGTTCTGGGCATTTCTTTTATACATTTCTTTTTTTTTCTCCAAAAATAATCCATACACATCCACTACTTAAAGGGGTTGTAAAGGTAAAAAAAAAATTCCCTAAATAGCTTCCTTTACCTTAGTGCAGTCCTCCTTCACTTACCTCATCCTTCCATTTTGCTTTTAAATGTCCTTATTTCTTCTGAGAAATCCTCACTTCCTGTTCTTCTGTCTGTAACTACACACCGTAATGGGAGGCTTTCTACCTAGTGTGGAGAGGGGGCAAGCAGGCAAGTCAGAAAGGAGCTGTGTGTTAGTGGGCATCCTGACACTCCTGCTCGCCCCCTCCCCCCTCAAGAGGCTTTCTCCACACCATGGAGAAAGCCTCGCATTACAGTGTGTAGTTACAGACAGAAGAATAGGAAGTGAGGATTTCTCAGAAGAAATAAGGACATTTAAAAGCAAAATGGAAGGATGAGGTAAGTGAAGGAGGACTGCACTAAGGTAAAGGACGCTATTTAGGGATTTTTTTTTTTTTTTTTTACCTTTACAACCCCTTTAATGACCCGGTAATCTACTTTTCATGAAATCATCATTTACTGTGTTTTTCTGCCTCATTGCAACATCCTTCTTGAAATCCTGAACCTCAACGTTTCCCCCTGTCATCCCATAGACCATATTCCATCTCAGGAGCAAGAAAGAGATGGTGACTATGCTCCTCCATATGGTGGGACCATGGAAAATAAACACGGCCCCCACAGAAAGTCAGATCAGAATTAGGAGATGTGGTGAGAGCAAAGTACTTTTCGAGTTAAGAATACAAACTTGAATAGATTTTTTTTTTTAACCAGAGCTTAGTATCACTTTATTGAACTAAATAATAGGCATCTGATTTAAAAATGTAAATACATGTAATTTTTTTAGTTATTATTATTTATTATTATTATTATTATTATTATTATTATTATTATTATTATTATTTTTTTATTATTATTTATTGGTTGAACTAGATGGACTTGTGTCTTTTTTTAATCTGACTAACTATGTAACACTGTGACTTACCTGCATGTTTTTTGCAAACACATTCATCGGCTCATACTGATGGATATCTTTGGAGCTATTCGTTCATTGGTGTTGAAGATCTGGTCTCATACGTGATACAGCCAGGGATTTTATCAAGCCTTGTTGACCCTCTGAGCGTACACTCCTTAGGGTTCAAAATCTCTGGTAAGCCTCAGTTTATTGGGTGGCGGTCCATTCACGGTGTATGGGAAGACTATTTGGCTTCTTTGTCTACACAGCATTATTCACTCATTGGACGTTCACACATTTTTTTAACCTACGTGGTTATATAGGATTCCTTTATTGGACATTTACTTATATATATGCATAATTTCATTATGGATTCTGATTGTACATCATTCACATGGTGATTTTCACACACCCTGGTATATGCTCAATTGTATGTCATTTATAGTTATTCACTATTTGGGTTATCATTTAGCGCTACAATTTATATGTTGTGTATGTTTTTTGCAAGGCTACATAACATTTTTCTTTACAGTTCCTGCAAGTCTTAGCTGACTTATTAAAAACATTGCACTCCTTGTGTAGCTGATATCTTATTAGAGAAGTTGTTAAAAGATAGAGGGCTCCATTCACAGAACCAGATTGCATGCAGTATTTAGGTGTTTTACCAAATACCGCATGCGATCCTGAAAATGTCAATTCACAATTGCGCTATGTGTTATTTACCGCAAAGCCCAATGCTCACTTGTCCCCCTGTTTCCTGACCTGCTGGGCTATCCATTCATGCTCTGGTATGGAATTTGTTTTTCATTTTGGTGTTTTTTTTCCTTAATGTTTCATTGCCATTCCATTTATTTAAATTACATTCAGCTGTCAGCAGGGAAGCCCGTTGACAGCTGATGACTCATCAGTTGTTAAGGATGCGTCGGCCGCCTGCTCTTTAACAACTATTGCAGTTACTGGTTGTTAAGGATCACGGTGACCGCCTGTTTCTTGACCCCTTGCCGACTGCTGCACGATTATATGCAGCCTGACCAGTGGCAATTAAATGCAGCCTCACCAGTGCCCATGAATTGTAGCCTGACCTGTGCCCATGAAATGCAAACTGAAAAGTCCCATGAAATGCAGCCTGACCTGTGCCAATGAAATGCAGCCTGGCCAGTCCCATGAAATACAGCCTGACCGGTGCCCATGAAATGCAGCTTGACCTATGCCCATAAAATGCAGCCTGACCTGTCCCATGAAATGCAGCCATACCTGTGCCCATAAAATGCAGCCTGACTTGTGCCCATGAAATGCAGTCTGACCTGTGCCCATGAAGTGCATCCTGACCTGTGCCTGGCTACTGGCGAGGATGTCATCACATCCGCCTGTCACTCAGAAAAAAGACAGAGCAGCCCGATCGGCCACCGCGGCCGTACTCCATTCGGCTGTTCAGGCTGCTCTGTCTTCTGTGAGTGACAGGCTCAGCCAGGAGATCACCCAGCGCTCGCGGGTTATGGCCGTACTGTATTGTGACATGGCGGCAACAGGGTGGGGAGGGGGGCCTAGTCAGTATTCGCTCCATACGACGCACAGACATGTACAGTAAAAAAACGGTATATATTTATAGTGGTCCAAGCTGGAATAATGTAGCTATGCAAAAATGGCCATTTCTGGAATTCAGCTTTAAACTACTTGGGGCAGATCCACAGAGAGAGTACGACGGCGTATCTACTGATACGCCGGCGTACTTTCAAATTTCCCGTATCTTTAGTTTGAATCCTCAAAACAAGATACAACGGCATCTGGGTTAGATCCGACAGGCGTACGTCTTTGTACGCCTTCGGATCTAAGATGCAATTCTTCGGCGTCCGCTGGGTAGCGTTCACGTCGTTTTCCGCGTCGAGTATGCAAATTAGCTATTTCCGACGATTCACGAACGTACGAGCGGCCGTCACATTCTTTTACGTCGTCTCTAGTCGGCTTTTTTCGGCGTATAGTTAAACCTGCTATTTGGTGCCGTACGCAATGTTAAGTATGGCCGTTGTTCCCGCGTATAATTACATTTTTTTTTTTCGTTCGCGAATCGGGATGGACATAATTTACGTCCACGTCACAAAAAATGACGTCCTTGCGATGTCATTTAGCGCAATGCACGACGGGAAATTTAGGAACGGAGCATGCGCAGTTAGTTCGGCGCGGGGACGCACTTCATTTAAATGAAACACGCCCCCTACTCGCCGCATTTGAATTCCGCGCCGTTACGCCGCTTGAGATACACTACGCCGCCGTAACTTGCGGAGCAAAATCTTTATGGATTCGAAACCAAAGCCAGGTAAGGTACGGCGGCGTAGCGTATTTCAGATACGATGCGCCGGGGTAGATCTTTGTGGATCTGCCCCCTTGTCTGCATGATCCAGTTTATGTAAAAGGTGAACTTAGGCTTTGTTCTGTGAAATGTCTCTAAATGCAATGACATGTATCCATTCAGTGTACTGTCTTTAAAAAAAACATATGTATACATTCAATATCCATACACACAAAGACTATTGTATGAGATTCTCAGATCTTTCTTGTATTGTCTGGGGGGGGGGGGGGGGGATCTGTGTCTATGGGCAGCATAGGCATAATGAGTTTAGTAAGATTTATCTCAGGCAAATGATAATACAACCTTTGATTACAGTGTTTCTGCAGGAGAGTATTGATATCCAGCAATGCAGAAGAATAATGTGTGCAAATAAACGTGGCTTTTACAATCATGACTCAAATGAAAACTGGAAAAAATAGACATGCTATAATAATAAATCTTGCCTTGCAGTCAGAGGATAGTATAATTTCAGAGTAGATGTTACATTAGCAGAGACCGCTGTACTTGGGGAAAGCACTAACATGGAACGGGGAAGAAACAGTAAAGGAATCACTTTCTATAATTCTTAGTATCTTCACATGAAAGAAATTCAGAGATCAAACAAGCCTGATGTTTTACAGCAGCAGGTAAGAGAAGGCCAGGCTGAGCAGGCCAAGAGCCTCTTATCTACAATCGAATTGTGTGTTTCTATAGCAGGACACCGTCTCTCATAAAATATTGTTTTAGGTGCAGATTAAATATTTGCCAGGCTGGAACAACAATGTACCTTTGTGTTAACACTTTGAGTCTCTCATGAGCTACACAATGTGAATTCCACAGATGTGCAGCATCGCTGAGGGCCAAACGGAGATCTCCGATTGGCTGCTAGACCACATCAAAAGGGCCGTGCCCAATTAATCCATGTGAACTGAGCCACATGAGGAATTCTGTCTGAAAGCTGCCAGTCACCTGTCTGCTCTTAACTCTTAGTAGACTCGTACGGTCTAGAGCGACCATGTCATCGACGTACCTGTTTTATTTATCTTGTGCAGCATTGTGCAGTGTACTATAAAGCTTTCCTAGCAAACAAATACAAGCTTAATTGCTGCTGCTATGGGGTTTTCGGTTTAAAAAAAAAAAGGTGCAATTATTTACTAGTATTTCCCAATTATTGCAATTACTTAAGCATGATGCGAGGGCGCTCTGCAGGGTAGATAAACTTGCACATGTTTGTAGAAGGAGATATGAGATGATTGGGGGACGATCCTCATGTCCTTGGACTACAGCCATGTTTAATTATTTCGGATGACCAAATTTTTCCCTAGCAATAGAGTGGAGTGGGCAACTAGGTGGCAAATGAGGTTTAACATTAAAAAAATGTAAGGTAATGAACTCGGTGGTTAAAAATATAAACGCAAGTTAATCACTAGGTGGAGAACCCCTGGGGAATTCCAGGATGGAGAAGGATCTGGGGGTCCTAGTAGAAGACAATGCCTAGCTGCAGCAAGGAAAGCCAGCAGAATAACAGAATGCATAAAAAAGGGGATTTACTCCAGAGATAAAACTATATTCCGGGTCACTTTATAAAACTCTGGTTCAGCTGCATCTGGAGTATTCCCAGTGGCGTCACTAAGGTTGGTGTTGTCTGGTGTGGTAAAACATGGTGTCACCCCCCCCCCCCCCCCCATCATCAGTTAAAGAACTATGCGTGGCGTGGCCCTCACCTCCATATACCCCCTCCCAGCACAATTCCTCTTTCCCCTTTCCCTATCCCCCTCTCAGCACAAATCCCCCCCTTAGCAAAAATCCTCACTGCTATATGCCTCCTTCCAGTACAAATACCCCCTCTCAACACAATACTTCCTCTCATGTCCCCCTCCCAGCACAAATCCTTCCTCTCAGGCTAGGTTCACACTGCTGCGAATTCAAAATTCGATTCGATTTTGCGGCTGCGGTTTTGCCGTGATTTTGCCGCGATTTCGGCCGCGATTTAAGAGACATCTGTGCAGGGTTCAATGTAAATCGCGGCCCGAAATCGCAAAAAGTAGTACAGGAACTACTTTTTGAAATCAGTGCAGCGCCGCAGATGCGGCGTCGCACCGATTAGGACGGTGCCATTGCCGACAAATGCCGCCGATTTGAGATGCGATTTGACATGTGAAATCGCATCTCAAATCGTACCAAACCGTACCCAGTGTGAACCTGGGCTTAGGACAAGTCATCACCCTCATATACCACCATTCAGCACAAGTCATCGCCCTCATACACCCCCTTTCAGCACAAATCCCCCATTTTAGCACAAATCATCACCCTCATATACCCCTTTTCAACACAAATCTCTCCTCTCAACACAAGTTATCACCCTAATTTCCCTGCTTTCCGGACACATCCCCCCCTCCCTCAGCACAAGTCGTCACTCTCATTTACACCATTTTAGCACAAATCCCCCCTTTCAGCACAAATCATCACCCTAATTTCCCCCCTTTCAGCACAAATCCCCCCTCTCAGCACAAGTTATCACCCTCATATACACCCTTTCAGCACAAATCTCCCCTCTCAACACAAGTTATCACCCTAATTTCCCCCCTGTTCGCACAAAACCCCCCTCTCAGCACAAGTAGTCACTCTCATTTACACCATTGTAACACAAATCCCCCCTTTCAGCACAAATCGTCACCCTAATTTCCCCCCTTTCAGCACAAATCCCCCCTCTCAGCACAAGTCATCACTCTCATATACACCCTTTTAGCACAAATCACCCTTTCAGCACACATCATCGTCCTAATTTCACCCCTTTCTGCACAAATCCCCCTTCTTAGCACAAATCATCACCCTCATATACCCCCTTTCAGCCCAAATCCCTCATCTCAGCACAAATTATCACCCTCATATACCACCTTTTAGCACAAATTCACCCTCTCAGCACAATAATGCCCCTTAATTTCACCCTCCCAGCACAAATCCTCCCTCTCAGCCCAAGTCATCACTCGCGTATACCCCTTTCAGAACAAATCCCCCTTCTCAGCACAAGTCATCACCCTCATATACACCCTTTTAGCACCCTCCCCCCTCTCAGCACAAGTCATCACCCTCATATACACCCTTTTAGCACCCTCCCCCCTCTCAGCACAAGTCATCCTTTCATTCCAAAGACAAACAAAACAAAATGGCGCAAAGGCCTAGTATACTCACAAACGCCAAGGTATAAGAACATGCCCAGGAAACAGAACAGTGATACAGATTATAGTCCCTCAAAAAGCATCAGTGGCTGTTTTGATTGATGTGAGGACTGTGTGTGTTCTATCAGCTGGATCACTGTTCTGATAGATAATTATAAAGTCACTCCTTTTCACATTCACTTTGTTGATGGACACAGACAAACAAACAGCTATTTCTTCCCAATAACAAAAGGTTGGAAACTGCAACACAGTTTGTTAACCACTTACCGACCGCTTCCTGTAGCTTTACAGGGTGACTCGGTTGTGTAGAATCACGTAAATATACATGATTTGCATTTCTATGTTGGAGGCGCGCACATGTGCCTGCCGCCCCAGCTGTGCTGTCATTCGCTACGGCACAAGCCAAAAAGAGGTACCGGGCCAAATGATTTATGGCTGGAACCTGCTGATTGGCTGAGCGAATGACAAAAAAGAGCCCTGTGTTGGTAAACAACACAGGGCTCTCTACAGACAGTTGCAAAGTAGGGAGTAAAAACGTGCACATTGTGTAGTAAAACATCACACACTACACACACTAAACTTTGGGGAAGCAGTTAACCCCTTGACTGGCCCAAAATGTTAACCCCTTCCCAACCAGTGTCATTAGTACAGTGACAGTGTATATTATTAGCACTGATCACTGTATTAATGTCACTCGTGATGTCAGTGTCAGTTAGTCAGTTCCCCCCTCCCAGCATCAGTTAGTGTCAGATTGTCCGCCGCACTATGGCAGTCCCTTTATAAGTCACTAATCACTGCCATTACTAGTATAAAAAAGAAAAAGAAATTCCAGTATGTATAGCATTCTTTGTAGACGCTATAACTTTTATGCAAATCAATCAATAAACACTTATTTTTAACCAAAAACATTGGGCAGAATATATTTTGGCCTAAATTTATGAAGAATGTCCCAGTACGAAATATTAAAGGCATATTGGCAGCAATGTCAAAGGCAAAGGCAGAACATTGTAAGGAGGATTTCTGTACTTATAAATGAAGAACAACCCTTGAGTATTCAGAAGTTTACGGTTGCGAGAGATTATGAAGCATGCATGCACTTAACATAAAAGTATATAAAGTATATATTCCAGGCTCATGATAATTTAAAGCAGCATTAAACCCCAAATCAAACCTTATTACTGTATGTATTGGCGCATAACACACACCTTTATTTTAAGAGGGAAGTTTCAGGAAACATTTTTAAATTTAAATAAAGAAGTTTGAAGCAAAATAAGGGTCAGTTCTCATTAATGCAGCCTAATCAGTGCCCATCTGCAGCCTCACCATTTCCCATTAATGCAGCCTGATAAGTGCCCATCTGTAGCCTCACCATTGTCCATTAATGCAGCCTGATGAGTGCCCATCCGCAGCCTCACCATTGCCCATTAATGCAGCCTAATCAGTGCCCATTTGCAGCCTCACCATTGCCCATTAATGCAGCCTGATCAGATCCCATCTGCAGTCTCACCAGTGCCCATTAATGCCAACTGGTCAGTGCCAATCAGCAGCCTCACCATTGCCTAGTAATGCCACCTGGTCAGTGCCCATCTGCAAGCTCACCATTGCCTATTAATGCAGCCTGATCAGTGCCCATCTGCAGCCTCACCATTGCCCATTAATGCAGCCTGATCAGTGCCCATCTGCAACCTCACCATTCCCCATTAATGTAGCCAGATCAGTGCCCATTTTCAGCCTCACCATTGCCCATTAATGCAGCTTGAACAGTGCCCATTTGCAGCCTCACCAGTGCGCATTAATGCCAACTGGTCAGTGTCCATCTGCAGCCTCACCATTGCCTAGTAATGCCGCCTGGTCAGTGCCCATATGCAGCCTCACCATTGCCCATTAATTCAACCTGATCAGTGCCCATCTGCAAGCTCACCATTCCCCATTAATGTAGCCTGATCAGTGCCCATTTGCAGCCTCACCATTTCCCATTAATGCAGTGTGATCAGTGCCCAAATGCAGCATCACCATTGCCCATTAAAGACAATGCTCACAGTGTACTGTCTCCATGGGGGGGTGCAGAATTGTTGCTGTAGGACAAAGAGTGTGTTGGTACTACAGAACATCTTTCCCTCTCTTTATCTCCATGACATGGAGGGGAGGTTGTATAATCCACAGAATTGAACTGTGCTGACGAAACTGCTTGAAATCAACATTTTGTTTGCATTTATTTTACACATATAAAAAAATGCTTTCAGGGTCCGTGTAAGTGTTTTTTATTGTGGTGCGTTAATGCACATGTTAGCGCTTGTTAAGGCATGTATAGGCATGTGCATAGGGTGTGCCGGATGTGCCTGGGCCCACCCTAATCACCCCATGCTGCCTGGACCCCCGTGTTCCCCACTAACTGCTGGCTTCCTTCCTCTCCTGTCAGCTGCTGTGGGGATGTTTCAGAATGGATAGCGGGTAAGGGGCAGGTAAATATGTAGTTTACCAACCCCTTACTTTTCTGAATGAACATGAATGCTCCTGTATCCATTGCCAAGTGTTATGGAAACAATGCATGTTGCCACAGTGCACAAGTGTGGATTCACACTTAATGATATATTTTACAGACTAGAAGGGAACTAATAAGAGAATTTGACAGTTGTTTACATACACTTTAATAAAATCAAACCAAATGCACTAATGACTGAACACAAATTCAACATGTTTACAGACATTGCACACTTTCAAATGTTTTGTTGTTTTAGCTAGGTATTAGTGTAGTTATATGTGCAGTTTTTTTGTCTTACCTTGTAATGATTGGCTCACATGTTGTGGCTGCAATTTGTAGTGTCATGGCTAATATATTACCCTATGTTCCATGTATTAATTAACCTAGCTTGTCCCTAGGGACAGGCAACTTTCTGTTCCAGGTCACACGGTGTGCAGTGTATGCCTTGCAATTTCCTCTATGCTGCGTCACAAATGTGGAAATGCTAATGTGATAAAATACACATCTCTACCCTTCATCACTCGGCCTGTTTTTGGTCTGTGTCAGATCTAAATACTGTTTAGCTCCCATCTGCAGGATACTAGATTGAGAAACCCAGAGATTGTGGGCTAATTGTGCTCACAGAAAGTGTCAGTTCTCACACTACAGGTCATGCATTAACCTGTGCAGTGCCAGACGCCACACATTTCAAAATAAACCGAAAATTCTGACACTGGAATGTGAAGATTTGTGTACTTTAGACTATGCGGACAGAGTAATAAATGACAGCATGAAATTATATTATTAATGTACATCTTTTGCAGGTGAAAACACAAAGTGCACATGAGAATGTTTATAATGCCTTTAAAGAAGATTATGTGATAATATAATATATTAAAAGTACAGGCCTAGATTCAAGAAGCAATTGCCTCTGCGTAACCATAGTTACGCAGCGCAATTGCTTACTTGCGCCGGCGTTACGAATGCTCCTGATTCAGGAACCTCGTTATGCCGACGGCAGCCTAAGATATGACTAGCATAAGGCTTTTATGCCAGTCATATCGTAGGCTGCATTCTTACGTTGGCCGCTAGGGAGCGTTCCCATTGTGGTCAGCGTATAGTATGCAAATTGCATACTAACGCCGATTCACAACGTTACGCGAGCCCTGCGTACGCAGTTTACGTTGTTTCCGTCCGTCGGGTTTCGCATAAGGCTGCTCCTTCTAATAGCAGGGGCAGCCAATGTTACGTATATGCGTCGTTCCCGCGTCGCGAAGTTTACATTTTACGTCGTTTGCGCAAGTGAATCGTGAATGGCGCTGGACGCCATTTACGTTCACTTTGAAGCAAATGATGTCCTTGCGACGTCATTTGCCGCAATGCACGTCGGGAAAGTTTCCCGACGGAGCATGCGCCCTATGCTCGGCGCGGGAACGCGCCTAATTTAAATGATCCCCGCCCCCTGCGGGATCATTTAAATTACGCGCCCTTACGCCGGGCATTTTTGAGGAGCGCCCACGCAAATTACGTGGCTACTGCTTCGTGAATGAAGCGTAGCGCAAATAATTTGCGGGGCGCAGGGCAAAAACGGGACGCTGCGCCTCCGTAAGGAGTGCGCAGCGGTACCTGAATCTACCCCACAGTTTTTATTTGCAGCTGTTCCAGAATGCTGATACTTACTATTGATAATTAGCTGCAACTTAGTTGAGACAGATGGTAGAATATTCACACATAAGGATCACAGGTGAGATGTCTTAATGCTTTTTCTGTCATCGCCTACTGCCCTGAGTTCTAAATTGAGAAAGATTAAATTAAAGCTGAACGCTGCAGTTTTAAAAATGATATTTCTTATCTTCTTCAAGTATGGTCTTTGTGATGGACTTTTTACCTATATGCTTCAGTTTAATCCTCCCTGCTTGATTAAGGCTGTTAATTGTATTTACTCTTCTGCAGCTAGCCCTGTTTCAAATGTTAATTGTTCTAGCCCTGTGTTTACTGGTTACTGTGATTAGATAAGTGGCTCATGTTAATTATGCTGATTGCTTCATTGTGATAATTATCTCTCTATATGCGGTGCCGAACCGGCTAGATACTGACTAGTTCAAAGAAATATCTTTATTTCAAAGGAGCTGTATTGAAGACCCCCCACTGTGTAAGGGGGGGCGGAGATTTGTCATTGTAACAGTTGTAACCACATATAAGCTCTGGTTTCTTACGATTAAAACTGTGTTATACCAGCATTAAGCCTTGGCTCATGTATGGATGCTGCTGTGATTTCTTTTATGGGAAGAAGGGACTGTTTGACGGGGATATCATACCGATACCGTCACAATTGGTTGGTAGCAGTGGGATTTTCCCTTCTATTCCCCTTCACACCCGGATTCCAAGCAGACACTGGAAGAACTACTGGAAGTTCGTGGAAGCATTGCTAGCAACAAAACCAAGCGGGTCATCATAGCAGAATCAATGGAGATAGACCAGGAGGACGGGATTGCAGCAACGCCAGCAGTACAAGAGATGGAGACACCAGTGATTCAGGAGGAGGAATCGCCAGCCAACAAGCTAATGAGAGAGAAGCTAGCGTGGTTCGGCCCGAACCCAACGCCGGATGTGGTGCTGAAAGTGATGGACCTGTTAGTAAACGCAGAGCTACAGTTAAAACTGGCAGCAGTCCAACAAGCAGCCGCACATTCTCCGAACAGTGAGTACAGCACAGCAGACGCAAGGAAGATTCCGTTTAGCGCTTTTAAAGCTTTTGATGAAAAGGACTGTGAAATTGATAACTACCTGGCGGATTTTGAGCGACAATGTAACCTGCACCGAATAGCTAGAAGAGAGTGGGTTGCAATATTGTCAGGCAAACTGTCAGGCAAAGCTTCTGATGCTTTCCGGACCGTGCCAGATCAGGATATCCATAGCTACGCCCGGGTTAAAGAAGCGCTCCTGGCTCGTTATGCAGTAACCCCAGAGTCCCACCGACAGAAGTTCAGGGACTCACGCAAAACCACGAAAGACTCTTACGCAGAATGGGCATGCCAGTTGTCCCTGTCGGCCTCTAACTGGGTTAACAGCAGCCAGGCCACCACCGCAGAGGACATTTTGCAACTAATGCTCCTGGAGCAATTTTACAATCACATCCAGACGGACGTCAAGGATTGGGTGAGAGATCGCAGGCCCATGACTCTACCAGAGGCCGCGAAGTTGGCGGATGAATATGCGGATACTCGCAAGACAAACCAGGTCACACCACGGGTACAACCCCCACAACCAACGGCGCCCTCACACCCACCAGCCGCTAGATACCAACCGCCTAACAGACCGATGACATATAGCCCTCGCTACCCACGCCAGGAGGACAACGAACAACGCTGCTTCCGGTGCAAACAGTTGGGTCACTTCAAGCAGAATTGCCCCATGAATGACAACACCAGGTCAAATTGGTCTCAACCTGGGTACCACCCACCAGCAGCAGCCCATTGTGTAGACTCGGCTTGGGATCCCCAGGAGCTGGGTCAGGAAGATCCATTGGGCACCCCTTACGAAGCCCTCATGGTACAATCTGTTATTACGGACAACAGGGAACACCATTGTCAGCTGGTCATGGGCGACAGCCATGAGCCGGAGGGGCCTTGGAGGGAGCTGGGCAGAAAGAGGCACTGCCAGCTACCCTCCAAGAAGAAGAGGTCCTGGAAGTCATATAACCAGCGGACCTGGGAGGAGAAGAAGCGACTGGAGGAGATGGAATCGCAGCGGGCGCCCCAGATGCGGGCCGAGATGTTCGCCAAGGGCCCACCGGTGGCCCCTTACACCACCACCCAGTTCCTGATGATGAAAGACCACGTGGAAAGCCTGCAGGACATGAGCAAGCAGGATCTGATCCGTGAGTACATAGAGCTGGAGGAGTGCATAAGCCGCATGGAGGAGGAGAACAACCACCTGAGGTCACAGCGGGCTGACCTCCCCAGGCTCCATGAACTGGAGATGGAGCTGGAGAAGCTCAAAGAGGAGAACCGGCGGCTGCGGAGGGAGCAGGGGGTGGCTGACCTTATGGGGCTCTGAGTCCCCTCTCCCCCCCCCGGACTCTGAGCACCAGTGCTACAGCATTTCAACAAATATAACTTTTTCTTTTTATGAATCTCCTGTGATTGTCACTTCAGAGCGATAACCTGCCCCCTCCCATAGCGGGACACCTAGACGGCGGCGCACAGACCCATTCGCTGTCTTCACACTGACTTCTGGTGACTTTGCAGATCGCACAAAGACTTGGGGACTGACCGGCGTGTGATCTGACGACCCGGTGACATACCTGAGTCTGAAGCAGTTGTCAAGGGAGGTCAGTCATGCCAAACGGAGTTAACCTCGGACTAAAAGCTCTGAACCCGTCAACCCTACTGGACCAGGAAAGGTCCAACCGGGTTTTCCGGAGCAGGGAGAAGAAGGGGGGCCATTGTGATGGACTTTTTACCTATATGCTTCAGTTTAATCCTCCCTGCTTGATTAAGGCTGTTAATTGTATTTACTCTTCTGCAGCTAGCCCTGTTTTAAATGTTAATTGTTCTAGCCCTGTGTTTACTGGTTACTGTGATTAGATAAGTGGCTCATGTTAATTATGCTGATTGCTTCATTGTGATAATTATCTCTCTATATGCGGTGCCGAACCGGCTAGATACTGACTAGTTCAAAGAAATATCGTTATTTCAAAGGAGCTGTATTGAAGACCCCCCACTGTGTAAGGGGGGGCGGAGATTTGTCATTGTAACAGTTGTAACCACATATAAGCTCTGGTTTCTTACGATTAAAACTGTGTTATACCAGCATTAAGCCTTGGCTCATGTATGGATGCTGCTGTGATTTCTTTTATGGGAAGAAGGGACTGTTTGACGGGGATATCATACCGATACCGTCACAATTGGTTGGTAGCAGTGGGATTTTCCCTTCTATTCCCCTTCACACCCGGATTCCAAGCAGACACTGGAAGAACTACTGGAAGTTCGTGGAAGCATTGCTAGCAACAAAACCAAGCGGGTCATCATAGCAGAATCAATGGAGATAGACCAGGAGGACGGGATTGCAGCAACGCCAGCAGTACAAGAGATGGAGACACCAGTGATTCAGGAGGAGGAATCGCCAGCCAACAAGCTAATGAGAGAGAAGCTAGCGTGGTTCGGCCCGAACCCAACGCCGGATGTGGTGCTGAAAGTGATGGACCTGTTAGTAAACGCAGAGCTACAGTTAAAACTGGCAGCAGTCCAACAAGCAGCCGCACATTCTCCGAACAGTGAGTACAGCACAGCAGACGCAAGGAAGATTCCGTTTAGCGCTTTTAAAGCTTTTGATGAAAAGGACTGTGAAATTGATAACTACCTGGCGGATTTTGAGCGACAATGTAACCTGCACCGAATAGCTAGAAGAGAGTGGGTTGCAATATTGTCAGGCAAACTGTCAGGCAAAGCTTCTGATGCTTTCCGGACCGTGCCAGATCAGGATATCCATAGCTACGCCCGGGTTAAAGAAGCGCTCCTGGCTCGTTATGCAGTAACCCCAGAGTCCCACCGACAGAAGTTCAGGGACTCACGCAAAACCACGAAAGACTCTTACGCAGAATGGGCATGCCAGTTGTCCCTGTCGGCCTCTAACTGGGTTAACAGCAGCCAGGCCACCACCGCAGAGGACATTTTGCAACTAATGCTCCTGGAGCAATTTTACAATCACATCCAGACGGACGTCAAGGATTGGGTGAGAGATCGCAGGCCCATGACTCTACCAGAGGCCGCGAAGTTGGCGGATGAATATGCGGATACTCGCAAGACAAACCAGGTCACACCACGGGTACAAGCCCCACAACCAACGGCGCCCTCACACCCACCAGCCGCTAGATACCAACCGCCTAACAGACCGATGACATATAGCCCTCGCTACCCACGCCAGGAGGACAACGAACAACGCTGCTTCCGGTGCAAACAGTTGGGTCACTTCAAGCAGAATTGCCCCATGAATGACAACACCAGGTCAAATTGGTCTCAACCTGGGTACCGCCCACCAGCAGCAGCCCATTGTGTAGACTCGGCTTGGGATCCCCAGGAGCTGGGTCAGGAAGATCCATTGGGCACCCCTTACGAAGCCCTCATGGTACAATCTGTTATTACGGACAACAGGGAACACCATTGTCAGCTGGTCATGGGCGACAGCCATGAGCCGGAGGGGCCTTGGAGGGAGCTGGGCAGAAAGAGGCACTGCCAGCTACCCTCCAAGAAGAAGAGGTCCTGGAAGTCATATAACCAGCGGACCTGGGAGGAGAAGAAGCGACTGGAGGAGATGGAATCGCAGCGGGCGCCCCAGATGCGGGCCGAGATGTTCGCCACGGGCCCACCGGTGGCCCCTTACACCACCACCCAGTTCCTGATGATGAAGGACCACGTGGAAAGCCTGCAGGACATGAGCAAGCAGGATCTGATCCGTGAGTACATAGAGCTGGAGGAGTGCATAAGCCGCATGGAGGAGGAGAACAACCACCTGAGGTCACAGCGGGCTGACCTCCCCAGGCTCCATGAACTGGAGATGGAGCTGGAGAAGCTCAAAGAGGAGAACCGGCGGCTGCGGAGGGAGCAGGGGGTGGCTGACCTTATGGGGCTCTGAGTCCCCTCTCCCCCCCCGGACTCTGAGCACCAGTGCTACAGCATTTCAACAAATATAACTTTTTCTTTTTATGAATCTCCTGTGATTGTCACTTCAGAGCGATAACCTGCCCCCTCCCATAGCGGGACACCTAGACGGCGGCGCACAGACCCATTCGCTGTCTTCACACTGACTTCTGGTGACTTTGCAGATCGCACAAAGACTTGGGGACTGACCGGCGTGTGATCTGACGACCCGGTGACATACCTGAGTCTGAAGCAGTTGTCAAGGGAGGTCAGTCATGCCAAACGGAGTTAACCTCGGACTAAAAGCTCTGAACCCGTCAACCCTACTGGACCAGGAAAGGTCCAACCGGGTTTTCCGGAGCAGGGAGAAGAAGGGGGGCCATTGTGATGGACTTTTTACCTATATGCTTCAGTTTAATCCTCCCTGCTTGATTAAGGCTGTTAATTGTATTTACTCTTCTGCAGCTAGCCCTGTTTTAAATGTTAATTGTTCTAGCCCTGTGTTTACTGGTTACTGTGATTAGATAAGTGGCTCATGTTAATTATGCTGATTGCTTCATTGTGATAATTATCTCTCTATATGCGGTGCCGAACCGGCTAGATACTGACTAGTTCAAAGAAATATCGTTATTTCAAAGGAGCTGTATTGAAGACCCCCCACTGTGTAAGGGGGGGCGGAGATTTGTCATTGTAACAGTTGTAACCACATATAAGCTCTGGTTTCTTACGATTAAAACTGTGTTATACCAGCATTAAGCCTTGGCTCATGTATGGATGCTGCTGTGATTTCTTTTATGGGAAGAAGGGACTGTTTGACGGGGATATCATACCGATACCGTCACAGTCTTCTTTTGCAAAGTAACACTGCAACCACAGTGAAATCATTCCCAGGAACCTGATAAATAATAGCTCAGTTTACATTATTTCCTGTTTATAAGACCGGTGACCATAGTTGTGCACACAGGGTTGCCAGGTGTGCCTGGGCACACCCTAATCATCCTGTGTGTTGCAGATTCCCCCTGTTTAGACCCCTGACATTTTACCAAAGCCCCCTAATGAGACTCCTAATGTAAAAAAATGTAAATGTAAACAATGATAAAAATAAAAATGACTGACTCCAAACTCTGCCCTACTGACACTGTATATATAAACTTACACACGCATATGTGTTTGCGCTTTGGAGTGCACACCCTATGCCGTTGACCACTGTGCCTACTCCCTCCCCAAGCCATTGGTCTTGTGAATTCCCCCTTGTTTATTTTTTTGCCAACGGCAATGTAATTACATCACAACCGGCTGCAGTGGGAGAACATGAGTGTCTTAGCCTGTCCTGCCCACTAGTATTGCAGAATTTGATTGACAGACCATGTCCCTCCCATCATGACTCAATATCATGATTGACAGGCTAGGAAAATCTTGTTTTTTCACACCCATGCACATCCGCCAAAATAGATTTGAAGGCTAAAGAAGGGCCTAGCCCAGCGATGGCGAACCTTGGCACCCCAGATGTTTTGGAACTACGTTTTCCCATGATGCTCAACTACACTGCAGAGTGCATGAGCATCATGGGAAATGTAGTTCCAAAACATCTGGGGTGCCAAGGTTTGCCATCACTGGGCTAGCCTCACCATAAGTGCCCCTCCTTGCAGTCACATGCAGTATACGGCTGTAAGGACCAGGTAAGGCACATTGTAACTACATATTGTTTATTAGAAGATAGAGGCAAGATAAATATTTTAACCCCTTGTGTACTATATATATCTATTGGCTATAATTCTCATTACATGATGGGAATTGGAATTTGTTCCAGCTTCCCTGCTACCTAGGCCTGGGCATAGCTAAGCTTTCTATTTGCAAGTGATGACATCATTGACTTTTCTAGGCTACTTTATTCAAAAACAAGGTCAGTTTTTTTTTTAATAAATATTATTTACAATGTACATAGGGACATGACTGGTAAGCTGCAATACATTACATTTTTGGGTTTTGGTTTAAGGTGTAAACTATCCTTGAGTTGAGCTCTAAAGGGTAACTTCACTTACGTGGGAAAAAAATGATCAAAACATTTTTTAAATCTATATACCGGTATATAGCATATACAATTGCGGCACAAGTCATATTGTAATTGAATGTTTTTTTTTTTTTTAAATAACCTTTCCTTTTACATCTATAGTGCTGTCATTTCTGTTAAATGCAAAGCAATATGGAAGCCCGGAGGTGTTCTGTACACATATGGTGTACAGAATGCCACCCAGACATGTAATTTCCTGCTTGTGTGATTGGCTCACTGATTTTCCCAGAAGTCTACACTAAGATGAAATCAGTTTTTGAGCATCCCCTGCAACAAAAATGTCATTTTTGGTGAGATAGTCTCAAAGGGAAATCACATCTAGGGGGGTGCAGACCCTGCCACTGTCCTCATTAGAGCCCTGAAGATGCAGCAGCTGATTGATAATTTTTAAAACCACTCCCATAAAGATTTACTCTGCACACATACACAGAGAAACAAACAGCTCTTCTTTCAGAATAACAAAAGGTAGGAACAAAGTTTGTTAAAATCCATATAATGTACATAGTCATCAGAGGGCATGTTTTTTTCTCAAGTTACTTTTCAAGCACTTTGATGACATATAAAAAGTAGTTTTTATCTTGGTTAGCCATATACATCCTAAAGTAATCCCTCATGGATTGCCCTTAATCATGGTTGTACAGCATGCATATAGACCAAATGGGCAATTCTTGCCAAATCTCATGAAGAAGCTTCCGTAAAAGGGTGTGAACCTGACTCATGTAACATTTCCACAGTAATGCAAGAAGGAAATTGATTAGAACTTCAACTTCAAATACTCTCAGATTGCAATCAATATTATCTGTAATTAAATGGAGAGGACTGAGATCTGAATTCAGAGAAACTAAAATTGTGTGCAATGGAGGCATATACAGTAGAGTTACATCAAGTCATACCCAATGTGTATATTGTATGATGATTTCATATCAGGTGGAGAAGTTACAGACTGTCGTAAATCCTGAACAATGGATGGAAAAGATTATAGGTAAGAAAGTCTATGCAGGCTTACCAGGGGTATATAACATGTTTTTATTAGTTTATAGAGTGTGGTAATAGTAAGGTTTATTGGTGGTGTAGGTTGCAGCTTTTTACAAAAATCTAACACTTTTTGTAAACAACATGAATAGAATTGGACAAGTTAAAGTAGAACCAAAGGCACTGTATATGACCGGCTAAACAATTCAGTTACTATGTGATGTATATACCTCATAAAGTTAACAAAACACTTTCTTTAAAGTGATATTAAAGTCTTTATTTTTTATTTTTTCATTGTTTAAAAATAACAAACATGTTATGCTTACCTGCTCTGTGCGGTGTATTTGCACAGAGCAGCCCACATCCTCCTCTTCGTGGGTTCCTCGCCAGCACTCCTGGCCCCTCCCTCCTGCTAAATGCCCCCACAGCAAGTAGCTTGCTATGGGGGCACCTGAGTGTCCATTCAGACATGGAGCCACAGCTCAGCCCGCCCCCTTTTTCTTCTCATTGGCTCACTAACTTTGATTGACAGCAGTGGGAGCCAATGACGCTCCACTGCTGCCTCAGCCAATGAGTAGGGACAGTACCGGGCAGCCGAGACTCTTGCCGGACAGAGATGGGGCTTAGGAAAGTATTAGGGGGGCTGAGGCTAATGCATTAAGATAAAAAAACTTCTGACTTTAGAACAACTTTCCTAAATTAGCCCAATGTTCCCTCATTTGCGTCTCACATGCTCTCCCTCCCAGACACTGCAGCTTGCACTGGGAGGGCTCAAGTTACAGAGGCAGTGCTATCATTGCAGGGCAAGGGGCAGGACTAGGTGTGGCCAGCTGCTGATTGACAAGATACAGGATTGTATATGCAGTGACATGGTGATAGTTACACTCCCTGTAATTAGTGTTGCCACCTCCTCCCTTTAAACCTGAACAAATATTAATTACACAGGTTATGTGGGTGATTAAGGTGGTAATTAACCTCACTTGGTGCCTTATCTGCATTAAATTAGCCTCAGAACCTGTGGAATTCATATGTGTTTGGGTTTAAAGGGATG
The DNA here is from genome assembly GCF_905171775.1 of Rana temporaria. Taxonomy (NCBI): domain Eukaryota; kingdom Metazoa; phylum Chordata; class Amphibia; order Anura; family Ranidae; genus Rana; species Rana temporaria. The sequence continues at coordinate 232,952,198 of NC_053489.1, forward strand.
AGGTGGCAACCCTACCTGTAACATGTATTCATCCCACTATAGTACAAGCAGGCACAGCCTACATGACTGTGCCAATTCTTCTCTGAACTCAGGAGTAGTGCCGCATCATTGCCACACCATCACAGGAAGCTGCATTAGGACTTCACTGGTGGGATCAACAGGTATATATGAGTATTTTTTTTAGGGGAAAATGTAGTATATATTTTTTATTGTTCCTTAGAGCAACAACAACTTCCTGATGAAGACCATGAATGTAGGGGTCGAAATGCATATTTAATGTACACATGTAATGTAACAACCAATTTTTGCAATGTGCATTTTTACTATCATTAATAGATGTCTTGTTTCATATTCCAACCAGAGCTCATATTTTAAATTCTTGTAAAAAATTTGCAGTTGGCACGTTGTGATAATAAAATATTGAAATTACTTACCATTTCATGGTTATTTTCTGCTACAAAACCCCTTGGGAACTTTTCCTTTTTGGAATAATTTTTGGGGTGTGCAGCTTTGCTGACTCTCATTTATGTGTTCTTCCATATTATATTTTTATTGTGAGGCCATAGTTATGCTTTAAATACAGCTACAGAGCTTTGGGAACATGCCTATATCAACAGGAACTGAGCTCCCAGGAGTTGTCCCTCCAATCATTTTTAAGTCTGGATATAATTTAAAGTGGAAGTAAACCCTTCAATTTGATAGTTACAAAAAACAGTTAACATTCCCTGCATGCCGGAAATGCTAGCTGTCACATTTGCTTGTGCTCTCAACCAAACTGTCAAACCATCCAATGGCTGGTTTCATAAAAGGTCACATGTACAGCATTATGGCAGTTACAGATTAAATAAAGGTCAAGATGGCCGCTTCCTTGGCTGAAAACGATAGGAGGGTGTACTTCCACTTTAACAGAGGGCAGTAACAACTCCAGGCAAACAGCTAATTACACAATTAATTACATATTAGGGAGCTGTTTTAACTGTTTACTGCCAAATGATTTACATATGGCACAGCTAAGAGGGTGCCTTCCTCTCTTACAGTTTAGGAATACAATAGTGTCACCTCTCCACCCCCAACCTGTGATTGGACAATGAAGAAGCAGCAGCAGCAGCAAACTAATGACATCATCTCTATGCTCACTTTGTTCCTTGTGAGCACATTTGCATGCAGCACATTCTTTAGTTTTGAACGCTTCTATAGTGGGGGATTTTAAAGGGCTTGTAGCAAGTCAAGTTCAGGTACTTACAATAGTTACATTTAAAATACATTCAATAATTTATTAACAAATTGTGCATTTTATACCTGCCTGGAGTTCTCCTTTAACTTTAAACTTGTAGGTTGTCTTAAAGGGTCACTAAAGGAAAAAAATTGTTTAGCTGAAATGACTGTTTACAGCAGGGGTGTCAAACTCAATTCCATCGAGGGCCGCATCAGCATTATGATTGCCCTCAAAAGGGCCGGTTCTATCTGTAAGATTAGATGTCCAGCGCATACCCTCCCCTTACATTAGATGTTAAGAGCCACCCCCCCATCAGAAGTTGAGTCCCCCACTCTCCCGTACATCACAGTGCACCCCCCTTTCTTTATGCTGCTGCTGGGATGAAGCTGAATGCATTGCTTAAAAGCAGAAAGTAATGGTCCTGAGGAGGACCAGAGGACGGCTGGAGCTCTCCTGCAGCTGCAGGAGAGGTGCGAGGGCCACATGAAATGGCCTGGAGGGCCGCATTCGGCCCGCGGGCCTTGTGTTTGACACCTGTGGTTTACAGGGTATAGAGACATAATAGTTAACTGATTCCTTTTAAAAATGATTAAAAATAGATAAAAAACAATCAAATAATGTACCTACAGTTTAGTTTGTTTCGTTTTTGCTGTTGTTTCCTGGTTCTCTGATGTACAGAGCCAGAGAGCCAATAGAGGGCAGTGATGCTTTGTAAAACGAAACTGGATTGGTGCTGAGGGGTTTTAGACACACAGTAATCACACTGCCTTGATTAGTGACCACAGTGAGAAATCTCCCAGTACTGTGGTTATCAGGAAACAGACAACCAGGAAGTGTCCAGAACAGAGAGGAATTACAGCAACATTAAAGCAAAAACTAACAATGAGGACATTAAACCAGGACTGCAGTAAGGTAAAGGAAGCTATTTAGCGAAAAAAAATGTTTTCCTTTAGTGACCCTTTAAGCATAACTAGCTTATTTCAATTCTGTTTTATTATTGTATTCCATAAAACACAAGAGATCATTTATAAGTATTAAAATGTAACATCACTTGTTACACATACTGTATGTCTAGTTGTTTCACAACAGTGTGCTGCAACTGTGTCCACTATGCTGAGATTCTTTTTACCCAGATACAGTTGAATCTGCCCCTTACTTTCCACCCAATCCTTATTTTTCTAATTCCCATTCCTATTAACCTGGGCTAAATTAAGTAGTTGATGTAAAATCGTTTAATTCCAATTAATTTAATTCTAGGTTAATGCAGCCGAAAACAGAGCAATTTGTCCTGAATGAAATGGGTCATATATTAGGAACACAATCTATAAAGCTAAGTGCACTTTTTCAGTTTCTTTAAAAAAAAATATAAGTAAATGTACAGTAAATCAATGATTACTGATCACATGAGATGAGGGACATTTATGGAACCAGGCTGAGAAACGATAAACATTACAAAAAATATACAATTTCACTATTTACTTAAACTAGTATATTGTCCTTGTGCAGAACAAGAACACACTTTTGAAAGTAATGGAGTGGAACGCAATGCACACACCCACTGCCTAGTTTTCAGCATGCCTTACTGATGAAAAAAGTATTATAGGTCATTTATAAATTGTCGTTCCTCAGCCTTAAAGTAGAATTAAACTCTCTTATCCTTTACAGACAATGACGATGCCATCCTTGCCTCTGTTTGATCTGCAGTTGCCATGGTGCTGCACATGTGATCAGTTATGACACAAGCCTTTTGATGGTTTGCCAGTTCAGCTGAGAGCACAAGCAACTGTGACATTTAGGTTATGCCTTGAATTTAACTGTTTTGTGAAAATTGATGGGTTTCGTTTGCAACCACAGCTTTCCCTCAAACACAAAAAGCTAATGTACAGCTGTTAATAGGGCTTACCCCCATTTATTGCGAGGTGATGACATCCAGCAAACTTGGATACAATATAGTAAAGTGCTGAGGTATATCAATATTATAAAGTGATGCCTTCGTCCCATTAAATTATTGTAGAGAAAAGGGAGGCTTGTGGTGGACTATAATGGCATCATATGTGCAACTGATAAACAGTCGATATTATAATTAAAAGGTTTTTATTACAAAAATAGAAACATTCCATAACATTTACAATAAAATATCAGTTGTGACAACCATGAATCAACTTATCGTTGGCACATATTACCAACGATATATACAAAGAAAGTACCAATAATTGCGCAGTGTGTGTAAACTCTACATGTCTCATGTTTTGCGGTTACTTGATGTCCGCTTGCTCAGGAGTCATACATAGGCGCAAGGAATATGTCACGAATAGAGTTGAGCGAACCCGAACTGTAAAGGGTTCAGAACGGACTTTGGGATTTTCCCGAACCCGGACCCGAACCCGAACCCGAATAATTGCTGAAAGTTCGGGTCCGGGTTCGGAATTTTTTTTTTGCGGAGGTCCCCACAAATTCAATAACCAGACCCTTTAGGTCTGGTATGGATATTAAGGGGAACTCCGCCGTCAATTTAAAAAAAAAATGATGTGGGGTTCCCCCTAAATATCCATAACCAGACCCTTCAGGTCTGGTGTGGATTTTAAGGGGAACTCCACCCCAAATTTAAAAAAAAAATGGCGTGGAGTTCCCTAAAATCCACATCAGACCCCTTATCCGAGCACGTTGACCTGGCTGGCCGCAGAAAAGAGGGGGGACAGAGTGCGGCCCCCCTCTCCTGAACCGCACCAGGCCACATGCCCTCAACATTGGGAGGGTGCTTTGGGGGGCCCCCCAAAGCACCTTGTCCCCATGTTGATGGGGACAAGGGTCTCATCCCCACAACCCTTGCCCGGTGGTTGTGGGGGTATGCGGGCAGGGGGCTTATCAGAATCTGGAAGACCCCTTTAACAAAAGGGACCCCCAGATCCTGCCCCCCCTGTGTAAAATGGTAATGGGGTACACTGTACCCCTACCATTTCACAAAGGAAGTGTAAACGGTCGTTTTCAGAAAAAAACACACACACCGTAGAACAAATTACTCTATTAATTAAATCAAATAAAAATCCAGTGGTGAAAATAGACGATCGATGCTACTCCCTGCTCCAACGTTGTCTCTATCCAGCGCCGGGTGATGTCTCCAGCGACGGACGATTGGTCCAGCGATGAGAACATCCATCCATTCAGAGCACAGCTCAGCGAATGACGCGCCGATACTTTGACGTTTCTTTTATAGGGGAGGCGGGCCACGCGTCCCGTGACCCCGTCCCGCTCTGACGCAAGGGGCATGTCTGGGCTGTCCCAGTGGCGTAGCAGAGTGTGCGTCAGAGGGGGACGGGGTCACGTGACGCATGGCCCGCCTCCCCTATAAAAGAAACGTGAAAGCATCGGCGCGTCATTCGATGAGCTGTGCTCTGAATGGATGGATGTTCTCAACGCTGGACCAATCGTCCGTCGCTGGAGAGATCACCCGGTGCTGGATAGAGACAACGTTGGAGCAGGGAGCAGCATCGATCGTCTATTTTCACCGCTGGATTTTTATTTGGTTTAATTAATAAAGTAATTTGTTCTACGGTGTGTGTGTTTTTTTCCTGAAAACTACTATTTACACTTCCTTTGTGAAATGGTAGGGGTACAGTGTACCCCATTACCATTTCACACAGGGGGGGCAGGATCTGGGGGTCCCCTTTGTTAAAGGGGTCTTCCAGATTCTGATAAGCCCCCTGCCTGCATACCCCCACAACCACCGGGCAAGGGTTGTGGGGATGAGACCCTTGTTCCCATCAACATGGGGACAAGGTGCTTTGGGGGGCACCCCAAAGCACCCTCCCAATGTTGAGGGCATGTGGCCTGGTGCGGTTCAGGAGAGGGGGGGGCGCACTCTGTCCCCCCCTCTTTTCTGCGGCCGGCCAGGTCAACGTTCTCGGATAAGGGGTCTGGTGTGGATTTTAGGGGGAACTCCACGCCATTTTTTTTTTAATTTGGGGTGGAGTTCCCCTTAAAATCCACACCAGACCTGAAGGGTCTGGTTATGGATATTTAGGGGGAACCCCACGTCATTTTTTTAAAATTGACGGCGGGATTCCACTTAATATCCATACCAGACCTAAAGGGTCTGGTTATTGAATTTGGGGGGACCTCCGCGCATTTTTTATTTTTATTTTTACTAAAAGTCCGTGTCCCATTGACTTCAGGTTCGGGTTCGGGTTCGGGTTCCGAATCCGAACATCCAGGTGTCCGCTCAACTATACATCGTGGAAAATATATTGTTACAGTTCTATAGAAAAAAGTGCAACCATCTGCAGGCATATAACCATCACTAAAAGAACATCTCACCGTGGATGCTGTGTCAGGTAAGTGGCCAAGAGCCCGAACCATAAATGGCAAACCACCCCGGAGGACACAGAAAGTCACAGGATGGCCCAAAACATAGGTATAACCTAGATAAAATATTTGAATTACACAAATGTCAGTATATTCACATTCTCCTCAGGCCCATAAACGTGGCCAGGTGGCAAATTATAAGCATTATCCATACATATATAGCGTGTGCAATTTTAAAGGGCGACATGTTTGGTATCTATTTACTCAGCGTAACTTCATCTTTCATATTATGCAAAAACATTGGGCTAACTTTACTGTTTTATGTTTTTTTTAAGCACAAAACTGTTTTTTTTTAAAACACGTGTTCAAAAAATTGCTGCGAAAATACAGTGCGAGATAAAAAGTTGTAATGGCCGTCATTGTATTCTCTAGGGTCTTTGCTAAAGAAGCATATATAAATGTTTTGGGGTTCTATGTAATTTTCTAGCAAATAAATGATGATGTTTACATGTAGGAGAGAAATGTCAGAATTGTCCTGGTGCTCCAGAACGCCTGAAGGTGCTCCCTGCATGTTGGGCCTCTGTATGTGGCCACGCTGTGTAAAAGTCTCACACATGTGGTATCGCCATACTCAGGAGTAATAGCAGAATGTATTTTGGGGTGTAATTTGTGGTATGCATATGCTGTGTGTGAGAAATAACCTGCTAATATGACAGAAACAATATTTATTTTTTATTTTTTGCAGAATTTTCAGTCTTTTTTCTTTTATAGCGCAAAAAATTAAAAACCCAGAGGTGATCAAATACCACAAAAAGAAAGCTCTATTTGTGTGAAAAAAAGGTCAAAAATGTCATATGGGTACAATGAGTAATTGTCATTCACATTGTGAGAGCACCGGAAGCTGAAAATTGATCTGGTTTGGAAGGGGGTTTAAGTGTCCAGTGGTCAAGTGGTTAAGCAACAGACAGCATTGATTCATGAAAGACAGAAGCTGTCAGACAAACCTGATTTCTTTTTATGAAGAGGTAAGTAAAACCTTGGACAGAGGCGTGGCTGTGGACGTGGTATACCTGGATTTTGCAAAAGCATTTGATACAGTTCCCCACACACGGCTCATGTGTAAGGTAAGGTCTACAGGATTGAAAATATCAGTCTGTAAATGGATAGAAAACTGGCTGAAAGACAGAATTCAAAGAGTCATGGTTAATGATTCTTACTCTAAGGCCTCGTCCACACGACCGAACATGTCTGCTAAAACTGGTCCGCTGACCAGTTTCAGCAGACATGTTCGGTCGTCTGTACGGCCGACCGGACAAATGTCCGGCGGATCGGACAGGTTTCCAGCGGACAAATGTTTCTTAGCATGCTAAGAAACATGTCCGCTGGAACCATGTCCGTCGGACATGTTCGGTCGTCTGTACAGACTCACCGGACATGTCCGATCGGCCGCCATCCCTTGCGTGCGTCGAAGTGATTTGACGCATGCGTGGAAGCATTGACCTTCCAGGGTCGCGCACGTCGCCGCGTCATCGTCGCGGCGACGGCGCGGCCACGTCACCGCGCTGTCTGTCTGCGCGGATTTCTGTCTGATGGTGTGTACAACCATCAGACAGAAATCTGGCAGCGGACTCAGCGGACAGATCCGCTGGTGTGTACGAGGCCTAAATGGTCGAAGGTTATCAGTGGTGTACCCCAAGGTTCAGTGCTGGGACCCTTACTTTTTAATATCTTTATAAATGATATTGGGTCTGAGATCAAAAGTAAAATTTCTGTCTTTGCAGATGACACCAAGCTATGCAGTGGAATAACGTCCTTGCAGGATGTCTCCAATTTACAAGCCAACCTCAATGCTCTGTCTAATTGGGCGACTATGTGGCAGATGAGGTTTAATGTTGATAAATGTAAAGTTATGCACTTGGGGGCTAAGAATATGCATGCGTCATACATACTAGGGGGAGTACAACTGGGGGGATCCATAGTGGAAAAGGATCTGTATGTGGCCACGCTGTGTAAAAGTCTCACACATGTGGTATCGCCATACTCAGGAGTAATAGCAGAATGTATTTTGGGGTGTAATTTGTGGAATGCATATGCTGTGTGTGAGAAATAACCTGCTAATATGACAGAAACAATATTTATTTTTTATTTTTTGCAGAATTTTCAGTCTTTTTTCTTTTATAGCGCAAAAAATTAAAAACCAAGAGGTGATCAAATACCACCAAAAGACAGCTCTATTTGTGTGAAAAAAAGGTCAAAAATGTCATATGGGTACAATGAGTAATTGTCATTCACATTGTGAGAGCACCGAAAGCTGAACATTTATCTGGTTTGGAAGGGGGTTTAAGTGTCCAGTGGTCAAGTGGTTAAGCAACAGACAGCATTGATTCATGAAAGACAGAAGCTGTCAGACAAACCTGATTTCTTTTTATGAAGAGGTAAGTAAAACCTTGGACAGAGGTGTGGCTGTGGACGTGGTATACCTGGATTTTGCAAAAGCGTTTGATACAGTTCCCCACACACGGCTCATGTGTAAGGTAAGGTCTACAGGATTGAAAATATCAGTCTGTAAATGGATAGAAAACTGGCTGAAAGACAGAATTCAGAGAGTCATGGTTAATGATTCTTACTCTAAGGCCTCGTACACACGACCGAACATATCTGCTAAAACTGGTCCGCTGACCAGTTTCAGCAGACATGTTCGGTCGTCTGTACGGCCGACCGGACAAATGTCCGGCGGATCGGACAGGTTTCCAGCGGACAAATGTTTCTTAGCATGCTAAGAAACATGTCCGCTGGAACCATGTCCGTCGGACATGTTCGGTCGTCTGTACAGACTCACCAGACATGTCCGATCGGCCGCCATCCCTTGCGTGCGTCGAAGTGATTTGACGCATGCGTGGAAGCATTGACCTTCCAGGGTCGCGCACGTTGCCGCGTCATCGTCGCGGCGACGGCGCGGCCACGTCACCGCGCTGTCTGTCTGCGCGGATTTCTGTCTGATGGTGTGTACAACCATCAGACAGAAATCTGGCAGCGGACTCAGCGGACAGATCTGCTGGTGTGTACGAGGCCTAAATGGTCAAAGGTTATCAGTGGTGTACCCCAAGGTTCAGTGCTGGGACCCTTACTTTTTAATATCTTTTTAAATGATATTGGGTCTGAGATCAAAAGTAAAATTTCTGTCTTTGCAGATGACACCAAGCTATGCAGTGGAATAACGTCCTTGCAGGATGTCTCCAATTTACAAGCCAACCTCAATGCTCTGTCTAATTGGGCGACTATGTGGCAGATGAGGTTTAATGTTGATAAATGTAAAGTTATGCACTTGGGGGCTAAGAATATGCATGCGTCATACATACTAGGGGGAGTACAACTGGGGGGATCCATAGTGGAAAAGGATCTGGGGGTTTTGGTAGATCATAAGCTCAATAATGGCATGCAATGCCAAGCTGTGGTTTCCAAAGGGAGCAAAGTCCTTTCTTGTATTAAGAGAGGTATGGACTCCAGAGAGAGAGATATCATTTGGCCCCTGTACAAATCATTAGTAAGACCTCATCTGGAATATGCAGTTCAGTTTGGGCTCCAGTTCTCAAGAAGGATACAAGGGGACTGGAGAAAGTGCAGAGAAGAGCAACCAAACTGATAAGAGCCATAGAGGAGCTCAGCTATGAGGAAAGATTAGAGGAACTGAATTTATTCACTCTGGAGAAGAGCAGAAAATTGGGGGGATATGATCATCATGTACAAATATATAAGAGGTGCATATAGTGAACTTGGTGTTGAGTTATTCACTTTACGGTCAACACTGAGGACAAGGGGGCACTCTTTACGTCTAGAGGAAAAGAGATTTCATCTCCAAATACGGAAAGGTTTCTTCACAGTAAGAGCTGTGAAAATGTGCAACAGACTCCCTCCAGAGGTGGTTCTGGCCACCTCTAAAAAATTTGTAGGTAAAGTTGATCCGGGGGAAAATCCGATTGCCTCTCGGGGGATCAGGAATTAATTTTTTCCCCTGCTGTAGCAAATTGGATCATGCTCTGCTAGGGTTTTTTGCCATCCTCTAGATCAGGGATATGCAATTAGCGGACCTCCAGCTGTTGCAAAACTACGAGTACCATCATGCCTCTGCCTCTGGGTGTCTTGCTCATGGCTGTCAGAGTCTTGCTATGCCTAATGGGACTTGTAGTTCTGCAACAGCTGGAGGTCCACTAATTGCATATCCCTGCTCTAGATCAACTGTGGGTATGGAGTTGGATATATGGGATTGTACTATGTTTTTTATTTTGTTTGTTTATTTTTTTTGTGGTTGAACTGGATGGACTTGTGTCTTTTTTCAACCTGCCTAACTATGTAACTATGTAACTATGTAAAACATAAACTCAATAGAAAGAGTAGTTCAAGAGAGGGAAAAGGGTAAGAAAAGGAGGGTAAGAAGGTGGAGCCCTGCACGGTGCACCTGAGAGGAGGTCAGTGACAGGCCAGTCTGAGGGGGGGTTGCAGATGTAAGCAGGAAGTGAATACAATAATGTTAGGGGGCACTGATATAAAGGTTCCCACCTATATTAGTAACCGCCCTCCCTTACCTTAGTGTATTTACTCTGCAGAAGGTGGTCTCTAGTTACCAGAGCCCCACTCCCACATCAGAGTTCCCCCTTAGATCATGATCTGCAGCGTTCCCCTTTACATAGGAGTTCCTTTTCACTGTAAGGGGGAATCCTGCAGACTCTGATGTAAGGAGGAACTCTGTGCTTGCTGGGTTATAGTAACCTGACCTTCATGTAAATTGAGAAATATGTTTTTTGACTTTTGTTTAACGTAAAGGGGCTGTAAAGCTTTGTGTTTTTTCACCTTAATGCATCTTATGTATTAAGGTGAAAAAAACACCTTGCACTCTCGGGCCCCCCAGCACCCCCTGTTTTACTTACCTAAGCCACAAAACTCCTGGGCTTGTTCCTGCAATGGTTTCCCCCTGCTTGATGCGGCTCGTCATTGGAGAAAGATAGCAATCACATCCAATGACTTAGCACTGGAGGCGGGGCTGAGTGATACAGTCGGCCGCTATAGCGGCCGGCTGTATCCCGAGACCATGCCCGAAAGCTAACTCCCTTGGGAGGAGCCAAGACAGCCGCAGAGGGACCTCAGAAGACCAGGATCGGGGGCACTCTGTGCAAAACAAACTTCACAGTGGAGGTAAGTGTAACATGTTTGTTATTTTTAATTATTTTTTAAACCTGAAGCCGTACAACCCCTTTAAACACATTGCTAATAGCACTAGCTATGTGTTTATAGTTAAAATATTGATATTTGCACTGTTTAGCACTGAAAACTGTAATGTTAGGTACTTTTTTTGCAGTGTCAGTAAATAATGTGGCTCGGTCAGTACATTTCCCTTTGGGGGTTGGCAACACAAGTACAATATATGGTTTTTATTTTTTAAACAGAGCTGTGAGGAAGGGAAAGCGAGTACTGTATGTGCTGCTGAAGGTGACTGCCATTAAAGTGTTCCTGTTCGTTTGCAATAAAAGGTTGACTTAAACCCTTTTAATGAACTCTGGGTAAAGCTTTTTGCACCAGCCACAGTAAAGAAAAGGGACCTGACTTAGCAGGAAGAGGGTGTTGATTCACTTTGACACATTAATTAAACATCCTGTAACCTTTTTTTATCAGCGCTTTCGAGGTTGGCTCCACTTTGGCAGCATAAGCTGCTGTAGAGGAGCCGTATACAATGGTTCTGATAAGAATGAAATGTTGTAAGATATTATATTCATGGACCTGTGCCTGCTGTAGCCCTGTGTGTTGAACGCCTGGGTCGAAAGACAAAACATTTTCATATATGACGCTGTCACAGAAACAAACACCTTTGCTAACAGGATTTTATTTTTTCTCTTTCAAAATGCAGTCTAATAAAATGCAGCTTTTTTACATTACTTCATAGTAAAACCTTGCAGCCTTCAGGAGAGAGACATACAGTAACTAACACCCGCAGGGGCCCTGGAGCAATATTTTAACTGGGGCTGTCTCATATCTCATACAAAACCTTTCACTGCCCGCTCGGCTCTTGAGGTGCTAACTGTTAAAAAAAAAAAAAAAAAAAAAAAAAAATTTCACCTTTTCCCAACCCTGATAAGCCTATAAGAGGCTTAAACAGTAGATAACAGAATGCAGAAGAGATATGGGATATAGAGAAATGCATCTGTACAGCATGCAGTATAACATAAGCACACAGCTTGTAAATAAGAGGCCCCCGGGCCTCCACTGCATAGACAGCCAATATAAATGTCTCCCCATGGGCAAAGCTGGCTTTATTATGCATAAAGATGACAATAATTATATATATTGCCTTATTATCTGTTAATGTGCTCTACCATAAGTTTGGTAGACTCCCTAGTCTCCCACCAAATAGAACAGAAACATTTAAAAACACTTGTGTTTAAGAATTAAGGCTCATGTTTAGAATGTACCTTAAAACCTATTTAATTCCAATTCTCCTTTAAAGTGGAGGTTCACACTATAAAAAATTTCTAACACTGCACCGGCGCCGAATAGAGCCGAGCCGACCCGAGCTTCCTTCGGGAAGTCGTGACGCGCTGTGTGCGCCGTCGTTTAGCATGTCAATCAATTGGCATGTCAATAGAAACGCCCACTCCCGCGGGATTCCCTACCCGGAAGCCGCGGTGAATTCCATGGCTAAACGCTATCTATGGAAAAGAAAAAAAAAAGGTCAGTGTCATTTTATATGCACAACTGGGCTGGATGCAGTGTTAGAATTTTTTTATAGGGTGAACCTTCACTTTAAGTTGTAACATGTCGATGTCATTTCAAAAATAATTTTTAAAATGTTCATCTTTTATTAATAATACCTGGTGACATGATCATAAAGGTCCTTGTTCAGGCACTTCCTGTTATAAGGTGACCAAGCTCTGTGCTACTGCCATACAGGCTTCCGGAAGAAACTACATGTGGCTGCTGCAACACAAATTTTTCAGGCATAGTCCATTGTTGTCACATCCAAGAAACACAGGAAGCAGGCTTTAAAATGTCATGCCATCGCTATAAGTCATGCATGTAGACAGGGAGTGGCTGAAAAGAAGCTGCAACAGGTCAGCTGCAATGAGTGGTCTATGTGTAAAAGGTCTCTTTTTTGGGTTACAAATTTACTTTTGTCTATTATATTTCTTTTTTGCTTACCTGTACCCATTTTAGCTGCCTAAACCAAGCTAATTGTAAAAGGAATCCTTTGGTCCCTATAATGTACAACCTTTACAGTTGCTGTGATCCATGTCACTGTTTAGTAAAAGCTCTGGTATTTTTAGGTATTGAGGAGCACATGACATGCCACCTGCAGTCCACCCGTGGTGTCATTGGGTATATGCATTTCTAAAGGCATTGCACAAGGAGTGTATCAGTGGACAGGAGAACTGACAAGGGGGTGGCCTGGGAAATGTTATACCATAGGTTTATGTTGATGAGTTCTCATACACTAGTTTTCAGTAAACGTAATTTCTGGAGAAGGGCACACTAAGAGGTCAGTGTGCTATAATGTGCATGTATTTATTACCGTATTTGCCGGCGTATAAGACGACTGGGCGTATAAGACGACCCCCTAATTTTCCAGGAAAAATTTTAGTTTTGGCATATACTCGCCATATAAGACTACCCCCTTCCTTCTAGTCTTTCTGGAAGCTGAGGGGTAGCCAGAACAACCGCTGACAGAAACAACCGCTGACAGAAACAGGCTTTTTTCAAATCTCACTGTGCCATTGCATTACATGCCCCACTGTGCCATTACATTACATGCCCCACTGTGCCATTACATTACATGCCCCACTGTGCCATTACATTACATGCCCCCACAGTGCCATCACCTGCCCCCACTGTGCCATCATTTCCCCCCCCACTGTGCCATCACTCACGTTTTGCAGCACAGTCTCCGTCTGCTGCGAGCGTCCATGATTTGAAAGCCGTGCCTTCTTCTCAGACTGTCCTGTAATAGGCGGAACACAAATTTTCCGGATGTCCTCTCGTCCGAGGATGAGAAGGCATCCGTGATAGGAGGAACACAGAACAGAGACGCTGCTGGGAAAATTTGTGTTCCGCCTATCACAGGACAGTCTGAGAAGAAGGCGTGGCTTTCAAATCATGGACGTCCGCAGCAGACAGAGACTGTCACCGGCGTATAAGACGACCCCCAACTTTGGATGCATTTTTTTGCATCCAAAAAGTCGTCTTATACGCCGGAAAATATGGTATATATGCATTTTTATTACATTTTCAATATGCCTGGCAGGAAAAGGAGTAACAGACTTTCTGGTCAAAAAACAAAACAAAAACAAACAAAAAACAACACCCCCATTACCTTTATATTTTCATCCTTAAGAAATTCTAAAGCAGTGGTCTCTAAACTGTGGCCCTTTGCTTGCCTTTTCTGACACCAACTATGGGGCATATTTTCTTCCACTCCGCTGTGACCATTACGCCTTACCTGACTTGGTGTTAGTACTGACATGCAAGTCCACCACAGCTGGTAAGAGTACCCATATATATATATATATATTGCCTTGGAGATTGCTACAGACAAGCCATTACTGCCGTTTTGTTTATCTGAACCTGCATTATTTGGGAAGTGTTTTCACCCTTCTACTGGGAAGCATTTCTATGAACTTTCCTCACTGATCATTGAACTTTCCTATGTTGTTCATTGCACCTGCCTAGTGTTTCCACCCAGCTGGTCATCATATTGGTCCCATGTTGAATGATCCTTCATTCACACTTCATAGCAATTTATTGTTTTTATTTATACAGGTTATGTGATTATGGCAACATTTTTCACACATTATTGTTTATAGCGCTGCACTTTTTTTGTTTTATTTTCTTCCACTGACAACAAAAATTAGGCTCTATTCCCCCCACTGACACCAACTATTTCTCCCTATAATACCAAGAATCAGGCATTGTTTACTCTAAGGCCGGGTACTAACGAGCAAACATGTACGGTGAAACCGGTCCGTCGGACCGTTTTCACCGTACATGCCTGCCAGAGGGCTTCTGTACGATGGTTGTACTAACCATCGTACAGAAGTCCGCGCGTAAACATTACGCGGGGCGTGTCCGCGTCGTCGCAGCGATGATGACGCGGCGACGTGGGCGTGCCTGCCATTTAAAGGCTTCCACGCATGCGTCAAAGTCATTCGACGCATGCGAGGGACGGCGGGCGCTCGGACATGTACGGTAGGTCTGTACTGACGACCGTACATGTCCGAGCGGGCAGGATTCCAGCGGACGGTTTTAAAACACATCCAGGAATATTTGTCTGCTGGGAAAAGGCCCGGCGGGCAAATGTTTGCTGGAATTCGGCCCGCTCGCGCCTACACACGTCCGAACATGTATGCTGAAACTGGCCCGCGGACCAGTTTCAGCATACATGTTTGGTCGTGTGTACGGGGCCTAACTGGCCATAGTCCAGCACTCCTAAAGTCCGTAAACTGTCTTTTTCTTTAGAACTGTTGGAGACCCCTGCTCTAAAATCTTTTCCAAAGCTTATGGCCAGTCACAATGTTCTTGAAAATAGATGGATGGCTTAACCAAACCTATCCAGTGGTAGAGACATAGACCTCTTGACTGGCATCCCTTACCCTCTCCTCCACAAGGTGTAATGTCACTCCTCACTGTTCACTGAGGCATTGCTATTTACCCAAGCATACTTACAGTTCTTGCACTTGGGTGGAACTTTGGTTCTGTTTATTTTGGTGGTCTACCACTGTTTTTGCCCATCTCCCAATTCAGTTTTGACCCATTTTAAGCAGTGTGATGTACTTGGTAGGTATATCTATACCTGTCCTTTCCTTTCTGTCCTGTCCTTTCTCAAGCAATCATAGGCTTTCCTGGGATAGGTTTACTTACACTTTTAATAGCTGAAGGTGCCGTAGAGACTATCATTTTCACTTACTTGTGCTAGTCTCAGCCATGGTCTTGATCCCCTTTTTTTCACTTTTCGGCATGCACAGCAACTAAATTAGTGTTCAGTTGGATCACTCACAGGCCCTATTATCTTATGGGGAATGTGGGGTAATGCAATCATGTGCAGTCAGTATAATACATGAACAACTTCTGTTTCTGCTATCTGGTCTCACTTAGGGGTAATCACTGCATACAAGACTAGAGAGTGCATGATAACTACTGCTCAGGCACAGATTTGCCTCGCTGGCTGAGAACCAAGCTCTGTAAAAGTAGATGTAAAAGTGGATGCTCCTTGTGTATAGATTCCACCAGAGACTGGAGATCCTTACAACAGATGTGCTACCTGACTCTACCTATATTTCTGTTTTCACACCAATATCCAGGCATATTGTAAAGGTCTTGAGCCACCTTCCCTCTATGCCAGCTTTTCAGGCAACAACACTTGCCAAATGCCATCATGTGAGTTACTTCCAAGGATAAAGAACCTATATATTCATCTCTAGTTTCAACGGGTGCTTCTTGACCTAATTCTAGGTAGTTTGGTTTGCCCCTATGGGGGCATTGTTTTCAACCACTCTCCTCAAATGCCCAGGTGTGTGATCTTTACTCCAGGCCAGGCTCAATCTTGTTTTTGCCTTATTATCTCCATCATCAGCTTTGGTCACCGCATCTAAATAAGGGATTTCCATTTCCTCTAAATGTTTGCCTGTCTACTGTGGAAAAAGGAAAGGGTTGTATGCCAGCATGGCTTGTTCTTGCCAGGCAAGTGTTTTCTCAGAAAGTTGAAGTTGGAGAGACATAGCTGTTGACTCTTAGATTTTCACTTTGTTAATAGGCCAATGGATGGTTGTCTTTGGCAACAATAAAGGTTACACTATCCAGGTATTCAGCAAACTTCTCCACCCATCTTCAAAACCACATACTTTAGCTCTATTTGGACCTCCTCCAACCCACTCCACTACCCCCATCCCCCCACCCCCTTTCCCACAGTGACACTCAGCCCCATCCAGAGCGTTCCAGCATTTCAATACTTGCTTTGCATTCTCATATTTTTACTGTTTGGGTTATTATTTATTCTTTACTGTTGAGGCATGCAAGGTTTTGAAAGAATTTAGGGGGCCCTGGTTTCAAAAAACGATTGGGGAAGAGAGTTAATGTAAAATTTCAATAATAACCAAAAATATGTGGTCACTGAAAATATGCTATATCGACTCTTTAGGCCTGTATGACCTATTGGGGAACTTTCAACAATCCCTTGGCTTATTCATGTTATCTCTGAAATGCTGTGGTTTGATTTATTGTTAGTATGTACTGTGGGAATCTAGAAGTGTTGTGAGAAGAGCTAGATTTATAGCTTAGGATCCTGAAGCACATAACCTTTGACAGTTTATGCCTCACCTGGAGCTTAAAAACTTTACTTCTGTTTGCAGATATTTACGCAGCCAGAATCAGTTATCAGAGCAGCCACATTTCCAGGGCTACTACATTACTAATGTTGTCACATAGCCAGAAGTGAAACTTTACTAGAAACGAGAAAGACACCAGTCTTTGAGAGGCCATACTACTGAAGGGCCTATATTATGTAGCAGCGTATGTTATCTTAGGCACCACATCACCACAAGCAATGTTACAAAACTTTAATTTTATAGAGGAGCCGTATCATATTGGAAATCAACCATATGGTAACAGAACCTTCTTATATATGTTAAAGAGTAATTTCACTTTTGTTGTAAAAACAACAAAAACACAAAAAATTAACTCTGGGTGATCAATGTACATTGCAAGAATTTTAACGTTGCAGATTCCTACCTGCTTTGAAGCTCTTTGTTAGACCATATCTTGTGCAGGACTGTTTCTGAATGGGAGTAACTTTTAAATTTTTTATCAGCTGAAGTACTCACAGGGCTCAGAGTCAGCATCCCTTTAGAAGTGGGTAACCCCTTAGGAGAATCTAACCAATAATTACGTTTTTGTTGCAGACGATGCCTAAAATCTGATTTGTATCTTAGTGCACACTAAGAGTCGTAGCAAGTTGTCAATGAAGGCAGCTAAATGGATCCCCACAAAATGGAGAAGTCTGGAGAAGCTTTGTGGCGTCAGCCAACAGTGTGCTTTAGCTCACTGTCGGCTGACCCTGGGTCAGAGGAGAGCACAAGTAAGTGCACTCTTGTGACCCACAAGAGATGTAAAACCCCAAAAAGTTTTGATCATGCTTTTCTTTTAGCACAGCTGTCCTTAACGCAGCAGTCCCTCTATAACATAGTTTATTACCTACTGATCTGCCACTAAGCCTGTTACTTTTCAGTGTCCTTTAACAAACCAAGCCGTCCAGCAAAAGTGGAGGGTTGAGAAAAACTATTTACTACTGACAGGGGTGTTTACAATGGTCAACTTTTATTAGTTGTAAACCCATTAGTCCAACCAACACCACCCGCACCACTGATGACGTCGGGTCGACGAAACCAGTCGAGCAAACAGACAGAACGTCACGACACACTTCCGAAAATTGTCTTTTTAAATTGCTTTGATGATTCTGCCTAAATGTGAGTACCTAGTTTTACTAATAAAGGTAAACGTTTTTTAAACGGTATCACACTATTGGGATTCCCTCTCTCTTGCATATGAGCTAATACTGGATACATCACCAGCAACACAGGGGAACAAAGTATTGCCAGAGTGCCGCACAGGGGCACACACTGTGAAAGCTTTTCACCCCAAGCTGCACTTAGCACAAGGCACCTTTTTGAAATTCAGCTTTTTGAAACTCAGCACTTTGATACAGAGATTACAGCCACATATTGACTTTTATATATAGTATTCACTTGTGCACGATTGGATTTAAGTCATTATTAATTATCGTTTTTATTAATATTTTTTATTATTTTTTATAGCACGCATTGGATAAGTTATTCATATTTAAATATCACTATTAATTTTCTCACTAAAATAACATTTTATTAAGGTAGCGCCATTTCTACTTCCTAAACTACTCACTGATTGACATTGCTGTTTTCCAAGGGTGGCTACATTGCTCTTCTATTGATACAGTAAAAGAGTGAATATAGACATCCTTTTACAGGAGGTGTACTGGCAGATCACAACTTGAAAATAAAGAAAAAAAAGAAAATTGATGTACCACCAATGATTGGTAAGCTACAATGTTTTACATTTTGATTTTGAGTTTAGTTACACTTTAAGACATAAAAAGCACTGAAAGTAAAACGTTTGAAAATGTATACATCTTTTACTTTTTTTAAAACGAAACAAAACCAGTCGATTTAACCACTTAACGACCGCCCACTGTAAATATACGTCCTGTTTTTAAAGATGGATATCTCGGTAACAGCAGCAGCTGCTGCCACAACCGAGATATCCATCTCTTCAGTGAGCTGTCCTGTCAACGATAACTGCAGTCTCCGCGGCGGATTCGCCGCGAGATTGCCGTTATCGGTGGCGGGAGAGGGCCCCCCCTCCTGCCGCTCTCCCGCGCCCTCCGCCACTTACCGGAGCCGTCGGTAGCGGTGGAGGCGATCGGGTCCTGCTGCCTGCTGTGTGGGGATGCGAGTGAGGGCAAGATGGCCCCCACCCATCCCCATAGCATTGCTGGGCGGAAGTGACGTCAAAACGTCAGTCCCGCCCATGCGTCTTAAAGAGACATTTTTTTGTTGTTATTTAAGTCTAAATATGAGATCTGAGGTCTTTTTGACCCCAGATCTCATATTTAAGAGGACCTGTCATGCTTTTTTCTATTACAAGGGATGTTTACATTCCTTGTAATAGGAATAAAAGTAATACATTTTTTTTTATTTCAGTGTAAAAAATTATAAAATAAATAAAAATAAACAAGAAAACAAAAAAATGTTTTTTTAAAGCGCCCCGTCCCGACGAGCTTGCGTGCAGAAGCAAACGCATACGCGAGTAGTGTCCGCACATGAAAACTGTGTTTAAACCACACAAGTGAGGTATCGCCGTGATCGTTAGAGCGAGAGCAATAATTCTAGCCCTAGACCTCCTCTGTAGCTCAAAAAATGCAACCTATAGAATTTTTTAAACGTCGCCTATCGAGATTTTTAAGGGTAAAAGTTTGACACCATGCCACGAGCGGGCGCAATTTTTAAGCGTGACATGTTGGGTATCATTTTACTCGGCGTAACATTATCTTTCACAATATATAAAAAAATTTGGCCAAATTTATTGTTGTCTTATTTTTTAATTTCCCAAAAAAAGTGCGCTTGTAAGACCGCTGCGCAAATACGGTGTGACAAAAAGTATTGCAATGACCACCATTTTATTCTCTAGGGTGTTAGAAAAAAATATATATAATGTTTGGGGGTTTTAAGTAATTTTCTAGCAAAAAAAAATGTTTTAGTCTTGTAAACACCAAATCTGAAAAACACCTTCTGTCCTTAAGTGGTTAACTACTTCCCAAAATAGCTATATTAAAGTCATGCCATGAATATTAACTGTTGCTTGTGGTCTCGACCAAACTGTCAAGCCATCCAATGGCTGGTGTCATAACTGCTCACATGTGAAGCATGTGACTGCAGATTAAACAGAGACTAAGGTGACAGTTTCCATGGCTGGTTTAGTTTAGCTTTAACAGATTGAGCATGGATCAACAGCAAGCAACTGACTGAGGCATTTCATTAAGAAATGGAGAGAGAAATCACTTTTTTAATAAATGATAGTTAAAAATAATTATTTTAATGTATATTTATTTTCACCCTTAACAATTCTGGATTTAATGACCACACTATCACACTTAACCAAAAAAAAAATATTTGCTCCAAGAGGCAAAGATATAGAAATCTATGGGTCCGTAATGTACCTGCACAGCCAGGAAAGAGAAGGCTTGTAGAGGTCGTGGCAGTATATATCTGTGGAGGGAGGACAAAGGGGGAGGGGGGAGATTTGGGATGGTTAGCTTAGGGCAAAGGAGCGAAAAGGCTAAGTAGGGGGAAACGGCTGTGGTGCCCCCATTTCCTTGGTGCCCTAGGCACATGCTTATTTTGCTTAATGGCTAATTCAGCCTTGGGTGCAGCAACAGAGATGCTAACTGCTATCCTCATTTTTGGTAAGAAGCATGTTACTCTGATTTATGTTGGCAGCTGCTCAAAAGACACTCCACCATATCACAGTCTTCAATACTATCACCTTGGAGGAGCTATCTATTAACCTTCTCTACATCAGCAGTGTTATTCATTCATTAACCCCGTGGCATGCCTATGTAATGATCACTAGTGACTAGTGACTGATAGTGGCCAATTGCCAATTAGGTAACAAAAACAAAAATAGTTGACCAATTTCTCAGTTCAACACAAACTTATGTAGTATTACAGTGAAAATGTGCAATTTCCAGATTTTATTTTGTTTGTCATATAACTTTATTAACCAGAAATTTGATTGCTTTTCATTTTTTTTTTTTATTTATAAGCTGAAATCTATTATGTGTGAATGTGTGTGTGTGTGGGGGGAGGGGGTGATGGAGGAGAAAATGTAGCTTTAAATTCTAAAGGTAGGACATCAGTTAAAAATAAAAATGATTAATTAGGTGATGAATTTATCTTCAGTCAGTTAGATATTGCACTAATTATCTCCACTTTCCTGTTACAGCAGTTGCACAGATTGTCTAAATTCGACACGCCATAGGCACCAGAGTTTGACCATGCTACTTAGCGTACTCTGTACATTAACAGACCTAGTCAGAAACAGAGACTCAGATTTAGACCTGGGTGGGGGGGGGGCTATAGTTTTGGGGGGCTCCTTATGCACAGAGTTGGTTTACATTCTCAATGACAGTCATATGCCCACTCCCACATAGTCATAGTGCTTTATGTGTAGTTTGTGTGAGCCACCAAATTAATTTTTGAAAAGTGATACAATATACCAGTCCAGAGTTTATAGATGATGGCCAGCAAAATATTACTTCCCAAGATACAAGAAAGTCCTTTTTTTAATTATACATTTTACATTATTTTATTATTAATTTGTATTATATTGTTTTATGTACCTTTTGTATAGAGGGGAGTCCCTTTTTGTCAGGGGGGCCTGGGGCAATTGTCCCTTTTGTACCCTTATAAATGCAGCCCTGCAGACACACCCTTTCTTACTCAACACTATAATGGCCATTTCCATTAGCTTGTGCATCGTGGTGGTGGAGCAGGTGTACTGAGGACAGTATCACTCCACAGACACAGACAGAGGAGGCGGGAGGATATCCAACAGGACTGGGAGGTGGAAAGCCGACAGCGAGAGGCGAATACTGCTGTGCAAAATGTAAGTACATTGATTCCCTGGAAGCCCAGGTTCTGGATCTAGGGAAGCAACTGTCAGCACTGAGAAGACCCTCCATACTAAAGGAGAGCCAGGAACGTATAATGTGAATATAAAACCAATGGAACCAAAGCGGGGGAGCTATGTAAAAAAAAATAAAAAAAAAATGTTGCCAGCAGGTTTGCACCAGCGGCAGTAAATAATAGCCAGTAATTAAAATGGCGGCCAGTTCACTTCCTATAAAATGGAGTTTGGACTTCCGGCCGGAAGTTCCAGTAGTCAGGGAATTACCAGTAGTCAAAATGGCCTATGTGGTGCTTCCTGTTGTACGAAGCAGATGATAGGATAACAAGTAACACAGGGAGGTATAAAAAGACTGACGAGCACCAATTAGGCAGCTTCCTGACGACGCATTAAGTTGCGAAATGCATAGAGGCTGCGGGACCATTGCCAGCTCGTCATGTCCAGTCTGAGTATAATGAGGCTGGGAACGCAGGCGACAAAGTGAGGCATCACACGTGTGGACCAGGACATACTCGTACATTTGTATACTCCTATTTACGGCGGGATTAGCTCAGTGCCAGCTCCCAGGCACTTTTACATGTGAGTGGAATAACTATATATGTTTTAATTATAATAAATTCTTTGATATACTACACCATGATAGTCTTTTATATGTTACATGAGTGGATATAGAACGAGACTACAGCCAAAGCATTGGGAGTGATTGCTGATAAACCTGAGAGAGGGGGTGGTTATCCATATGAACCAAAGGCAGATTTCTGGGTCCATCTGGTGAGTGGCCATTTTATCTGGTGACGGTGTAGGCACTATTTGCGGTGAAGGTGGAAACATAGCTAGGCATCACTGCAAGAAATTATCTATTGGGGTCTTTCTTAGCACATATACATATATATTTTTTTATTTTTATTTTATTTTATATTTTTTTGTATAAAATATATTTTTCTTGCTTTCTTGGGGCACATTCAAGCTGTGGCTTGTAACAGTAGCATATTTGAAATCTTTTTGTATTTATTTCACATTTTTTTAATGGATTGAGAAATCCATATGTTATAGTTTGGCACAGGGCACTGTATTGGTATTTTTTGCACACTATTTGTTGATTGTTTGCACATTAATTAATAATCATAGACACATGTACATACTTTTTGCTTTTTGAGTAATAAGTTCACGGGATCAGTCGTGGTAAAATGTTTATATAAGTTAGTGCAATACACTTCACAAATACACAAATCTAAATTCAACCTTTGAGGTTGAACTTTTTATTGCAGCAAGACTTAATAAGAATATTGATATTATCTTGGCACCGGTAACGCACACAATTTTTTCAGAGCCAGGAACGTACCCGGCAGGTGCCGGCAGGGGCCAGCACAGAGGTGGATGGAGACAAAGAGGTGCAGGCATAGGAAAAGAGTAGATGGGTGACAGTCAGGAAGGATAGAGGGGGAAGTGCCAGGGAGGCCGATCCAGGGCTGGAGCATCTCAATAAGTATGCTCCATTGAGTGACATTGGTGAAACCAGTCAGGGACCAGCACTGCTGGAGCTCAGGGACTCTCCTAGGGGAAGAACTCCTAGTGTGAGAGTGGGGGGAAAGTGAAGGGAAAGGATAGACAGATTCTGGTGGTAGGGGACTAAATTCTTAGAAGGACAGAGAGGGCAATCTGTGACAAAGACCTGAACTGTATGCTGTCTACCGGGCGCTCAGGTTCGGCACATCACGGTTCTGGTGGAAAGATTACTGGGAAGGGCTGGGGAAGACCCGGCTGTCATGGTGCACTTTGGCACCAATGACAAAGTCAGAGGCAGATTGAGTGTTCTAAAAAATGATTTTAGGGACTTGGAAGCAAAATTGAGGAAAAGGACCTCCAAGATAGTATTCTCAGGAATACTACTGGTACCTCGAGTCCCACCAGATAGGCAGAGGGAAATTAGGGAAGTAAACAAGTGGCTGAGGAGCTAGTGTAGTAAGGAGGGGTTTGGGTTCCTGGAGGATTGGGCCGATTTCTCAGTCGGTCGCAAGTACTATAGAAGGGACGGACTGCACTTAAATGAGGAGAGTGCAGATGTGCTGGGAGTAAAGATGGCCAAAAAGTTAGAAGGGTTTTTAAATTAGGCGACGGGGGAGGGTCCAGAGGTAGAGATAGTTAGCGTGGAACACATTCCAGAGAGTAATATTAGTGGTAGGTTGACTACAGCACATAAACCCAAGGTAAGTATCCTAACAAATCCTAGTTGCAATCTCAGAACACCCAATAAGAGGATAGTATGTGACTGGTCTAAACTACGTGGCATGTTCACCAATGCCAGGAGCCTGGCGGACAAGATGGGAGAACTAGAAATACTGTTGGATTTGGATTTTGTGTGAATTTCAGAGACCTGGTTCAACAGCTCTCATGATTGGCTGCCAACCATTCAAGGGTATTCCCTTTATCGCAGGGATAGAGAGGGTAAGAAAGGGAGAGAGGTATGTCTATATATCAAGAATAATATACAAGTAAATGTGAGAGATTACATTACTACAGGAGCTAGGGAGGAGGTGGAATCCTTATGGGTAGATCTCCAAAGGGATGAAGCTAAGGGAAAAATAATACTAGGAGTATGCTATAGGCCCCCTAACCAGAGGGAGGAGGCGGAGGTGGACCTCCTATCACAATTTAGATTAGCAGTAAGGATAGGAAATGTCATCATTTTAATTACCCAGACATAGACTAGGCATAGAG
The DNA here is from genome assembly GCF_905171775.1 of Rana temporaria. Classification (NCBI taxonomy): domain Eukaryota; kingdom Metazoa; phylum Chordata; class Amphibia; order Anura; family Ranidae; genus Rana; species Rana temporaria. The sequence continues at coordinate 232,976,688 of NC_053489.1, forward strand.
GGAACCACACATTCGTCTAAGGCTCGCCTGTTCCTAAATGTTCTGCAGGACAATTTCATGGGTCAGATGGTAGATGCCACAACTAGAAATAAAGCGTTCCTACAGTGGGTGACTGCGATATTGTGTCAATCTCGCTCCCTTTCTCGGCGAGATTGAGCACCTACGAGCCCCATCACGGGAGCCAGCGCCGAGCTGGCTTGCCGCGATGGAGACAAAGCCGTCATAGAAGCGACGGGGATCCGACTTGGATTCCCGCCAATTCTACACGTGTGCGGCGTTTGTTATGAATCCTGAGGAGGAACTCCCCGCCGGATTTTAAATAAAAATCCGGCATGGGTTCCCCCCTCAGGAGCATACCAGGCCCTTAGGTCTGGTATGGGTTGTGAGGAGACCCCCCCACGCCGAAAATGGAAGGCTGGATGGAAAAGGACCTGGGGGTCCTAGTAGATGATAGGCTCAGCAATGGCATGAAATGCCAAGCTGCTGCTAACACAGCAAACAGAATATTGGCTTGCATTAAAAAAGGGATTAACTTCAGGGATAAAGCGATGATTCTCCCACTCTACAAGTCTCTGGTCCGTCCGCACCTGGAGTATGCTGTCCAGTTCTGGGCACCAGTCCTCAGGAAGAATGTACTGAAAATGGAGCGAGTAAAAAGAAGGGCAACAAAGCTAATATAGGGTCTGGAGGATATTAGTTATGATAAAAGGTTGTGAGCACTGATCTTATTCTCTCTGGAGAGGAGACGCAGGAGAGGGGATATGATTTGAGTTTACAAATACCGTACTAGTTACCCCACACTAAGGCTAAAACTTTTCCTCAGAAGGAAGTTTAACAAGACATGTGGCCACTCATTAAAATTAGAAGAAAAGAGGTTTAACCATAAACTACGTAGAGAGTTCTTTACTGTAAGAGTGGCCATGATGTAGATTTTCCTTCCACAGGCAGTGGTCTCAGCAGGGGGCATCGATAGTTTCAAAAAACTTAGATAAGCATCTGAATGACCACAACATACAGGGATATACAAGGTAATACTGACATACAATCACACACATAGGTTGGCATTGATGGACTTGTGTCTTTTTTCAGCCTCACCTACTATGTAACTATGGGCCAGATTCACAGACACTTACGTTGCACAGCGGCGGCGTAATGTATCTGATTTACGTTACACCGCCGCAAGTTTACAGCGTAAGTGCCTGATTCACAAACCACTTACCTGTAAACTTGCGGCGGTGTAACGTAAATGCGCTTGGCGCAAGCCCACCTAATTCAAATGGGTCGGGCACCATTTAAATTAGGCGCGTTCCCGTGCCGAACGTTCTGCGCATGCTCCGTGTTCAAATTTCCCGACGCGCTTTGCGCGAAATTACGGTGCCCCGACGTTTTTTTTTATATGCGACGTGCGTTACGGCGTTTCGTATTCCCGGACGTCTTACGCAAAAAAAAAAATTTGAAATTCGACGCGGGAACGACGGCCATACTTTAACATGGCTGATCTAAAGATAAGCCATGTTAAAGCAGGTGTAACTTTGCGACGGGAAAAAAGACTAGCGACGACTTACGGGATTGCGACGAACGCGCGGAACTTCGTGGATCGCCGTAACTAGTCATTTGCATATTCTACGCCGACCGCAATGGAATCGCCACCTAGCGGCCAGCCTAGAATTGCATCCTAAGATCCGACGGTGTAAGTCAAGACACCTGTCGGATCTTAGGGCTATCTATGCGGAACTGATTCTATGAATCAGCCGCATAGTTAGGACGGGCGGATCACAGAGATACAACGGCGTATCAGGAGATACGCCGTCGTATCTCTTCTGTGAATCTGGCCCTATGTAACTATGGAAATGGGTCGTGTGTACAGCCTCACACACATGACCGTTTTTTCCGTCGGGAAAACTGCCATGAGAGTTTTGGCTGGAAAAACAGGCTGTGTGTATGCTCCATCGCAGTTTTTCCGTCAGGAAAACTGCCAGGAAAAAAAAGAGAACCAGCTCTCTTTTTTTCCCGCCGGCATTCCCGGCGGTTTTTAAGTTGGTAGATTTCCTATGGGAAAAGACTGCGGTGGAGCATACATACAGCCGAGTTTCCCAGCCAAAACTCTCATGGCAGTTTTCCAGACAGAAAAAACGGTCATGTGTGTGAGGCTGTACACACGACCCATTTCCATAGTTAAATAGTTACATAGTAGGTGAGGCTCGTCGTGTGTAGGGGGAAAAAGTTACGGAGCAGGTTCTCGGTTTTCCCAGCTGACTTTTTACTGCTGGGAAAACTGATTGTGTGTACTAGGCATTACTCATGTGTTCCAGCAAAGAGAGAGGAAAGCACGATTCCAATAACAGAAAAAGAGGTCATTTAAGACATTTAAGCAAAAATATGCTAAAATCATTCCATGCTAGGTCAGAGGCTATAAAAACAAGATTGGAAAAAGGTGTAACATTTCAGTTGGGCTTTAAAGGATACCTGTCATGAAAGAAAATTGTTGGTTGATATTGCAAACTTTTTCTACAAATGCTATTACCCTGATTGTCTCTGAGTTTAATAGTTTGACTCAGTAACCTTGAACTATCATGCTGCAGGCAAGTCAGAAAGGATGATAAAATAAAAGAAGAAAAATCCATGATAGAAATATTAGGACTTTCATATTTACCTCTGGACTAGCAATAATATTCCCTATATTTTTCTTATAGTGTTTTTTTTAGGTGCTGTGCATGCATGGGCGTAGGAACCGGGGGGGATGGGGGGGACGCATCCCCCCCAGGAAATAATGCGGGGGGGGGACAGGTATTGTAAAATCCCCCCCCAGGTAAAACGGCCGCGGCGCTATCTCAGCCTGTTTTTTGCTTTTTTTTTTTGTCTGTGCATCGCGGCGGCCCAGCCCTCTACATTGCCGCCCCCTCCTACTATTCTCTTCACGAATGCTAATACCGCCCCGCCTCTCCAGCTCTCTGCTTTGCCGCTATACTCACGAATGCTGAGGATAGTAGGAGGGAGCGGCAATGTAGACTGGGGCTGGAGAGGCGGAGTTCAATGTAGAGGGGTGGAGGGCGGGGGATAGTACGGAGCGGCCGATGACTAATGGATTACAAACTTGACTGGCGGAGGCGGAGCCTAAAGCTCCGCCCACCCCCTCCGTGCGGCTGTTGTTCACTGGGTCCTCTCTTGGGAGGGGGAGGCTGTCTGATGACAGGAGGAGGAGAGAGAGAAGCACAAGGGGAACCCCGTGCAAAGGACAGCAGGTACAATTGAATAAAATACTCTTATCATGATATACAGATCATGATTTTGCAATAAAGTGATCCATGCTGCAAACTCAACATTCTCCCTTCAGCGACAGTTCAAGTTTTGCAAACTTTGCAGTACATGAACTTTCACTGAAGGTGGGGACTGTTTAATGAGTTTGCAGCATGGATCACTTTATTGCAAAATCATGATCTGTATATTAATGAACTTTCAATGAATGTGGTCTGTTTAACGAGTTTTGTATTGATTTCAGCATGTGCAAAGTGTTCCATGCAATGCATGCTGAAATCAATGCAAACTCATTAAGGAGGTTGAGGCTGCACTCATTGCCACTGATTAGGCGGCACTCTAAGGGCCCTTTCACACGGAGCGGATCAGTAATGATCCGCTCCGTGTGTCTGCTTTGCTCAGCGGGGATCCTTTGTAAAATCCCCGCTGAGCTGGCAGCTAACAGGGCGGTCCCCGCACACTGTGCAGGGACCGCCCTGTGTTTCCTCCGCTCTCCCCTATGGGGGATCGGACGAACACAGACTGTATGTCCGTGTTCATCCGATCCGATCCGGCAGACAGAAGAAAAATAGGATTTCTTCCGTCTGCAAATGCGGATCTTTGCGGAGGCGGACAAATTACGGGTGTCAGCGGATGTTCATCCGCTGACACCCGTAATCACATAGGGACCCATGTATGTCCCGTTTTCATCCGCAAACGGACGGATGAAAATGCGGACATACGGTCCGATAGTGTGAAAGGGCCCTAAGGCTACTTTCACACTGAGGCATCAGCGGTAAAGTGCCGCTATTTTTAGCGGCGCTTTACTGTCGTTTTGCAGCGCTATTCGGCCGCTAGCAACTCCCAGTTTACTGGATAAGAATATACCTGGCGAGTAAAAATGCTGTCCCCCCCAGATTTGTAAGGGTTCCTACACCCATGTGTGCATGTAATAGCTTAGACCTGCTAGGCAGAAAAGGATACATTTATTTTTATTCACGCTGCAATATTTTTAGGAATTGCTGTTTAAATAGTTGTGTAAAAAATGTAATATCTGAATAGTGAAGGCTGTAACATAAGTTAGTGTAGGTCTGGCTGCATGAATGGTATCACGTACTTGAGAAGGGGTTATACAGGAGACTAGTTTTACGAAGTCGGACAGCCGCTTGTGATCATAGAGAGAGACAGTGTTACTCTTGCAACTACTAATGAAACTTAATCCAAGTTGCAAGATTTCCACTGCTGAAGGGCAAGTGTATCCTCTCTCCACCTTGTCAGAAAGGTAAGCAGCTTTGCTGAACTCAACTGGGATAATAATCCTCAAGGGTTTTAAGTGGAACTAGGCACCTCTTGTACATGTGGACAGTAAATCTAGCCTGGTCGAACTGAGAAAAGTAGGACAAAGAGTATATTGTGTTATGTGAGTGTCAGCAAAATCTAGGACATGCAAGTACTACTATTGACATGCAAGTACTACTACTGACATACTACTATTCCCCAAAGTGGAGCCACTGACTCCTTAAGGGAGTTGATTGCAACATACAATCAACAGGAGCAACGAAGGATTGTCAAAACACAAACCCCATTATCTTTATGATCATCCTTTATTATTATATAAAACTTTGCTTTTTTTTTTACTCTATGGAGATTTGACATCTATTTTGTAATATTTCAAATTAATAACGTTTGGTCTAATAATTACTATCTTGATGTTTCTAAAGTTTCTTTGATCTGTTTAGTTTGTGGCCTGTAGTATTGAGTTGTTTATGCATTTTATTTTTTTCTTCTTCTGCTCTTTGGCTGCGCACAGCCTACAGAAGGTGTAACGGGGGGGGGGGGGGGGATATCATTAGTGGCAACGATTATAATTTCCACATCATCATGTAAAATAGTAACATCATAATTTTTTTTTTTAACTGGAAATAACTTGCCAAATATATGTAGACATTTAGCTTGAGGGTGATCAATTATCATTTTCACAATTTTAGTGTTAAAAGCATATAAACATATTTTGACATGGAAATAGAGTAAAATAAAAAGCACAACAAAAAAATAAGCTATTTTATGTAGGATTGCTTTATAACATCAATAAGCCCTTAGCTAAGTTCAGACTGCTGGCACAAAAGCCTTCTGCTATATTTTTACCATTGCAAATTAACGCAAACAAGAAAGGAAGTACATAGTGTAGTATCTCATAGCAACCTATGAAATCCACTTTTCTGAGGTCATACAAGCATATTATGGATTCAAAATGCCTTGGGTACCACACTATTTTGTATAATTTGGGGTTTTAAATGCTTTTCTGAAGATAATCAGAATAAACAGTCCTTAAAAAAAAACATTTAGAACATTTTAAACAGCTTTCTTGAACCAAGTTGAAGTAACCCTCATGGTTTTTCCCCTTAAAGCGGAGGCCCATCGATTTTTTTTTAAGTCAGCAACTACAAATACTGCAGCTGCTGACTTTTAAAAAAAGGACACTTACCTGTCCAGCATGCCCGCGATGTTGGAACCCAAAGCCGATGTATCACTTGGGTGCTGCCACCGCCATCTTTGTTAAGGCAATGCGCGAATCGCGCTGCGCTATCCGAATGGTCCCTGCTGTCTTCTGGGATCTGTGTGTCTCCCAGAAGACAGGGGGGGAGTGGCGTAGATACCCGCAGATAATGTGGCTATCTCTGCCCGAAAGTCGGAGCAAATACCAGTATTAAACAGGTATCTGCTCCCCCCTGAAATGTGCCAAATGTGACACCGGAAAAAGTGGAAATTGCATTTTTGGGTGGAACTCCGCTTTAATGCATTTTATGCATTACGTTGTAAAACCTTCTGTAGTGCTGCAGCCCCCCAGACGCCTCGTTTTACTTACCTGAACGCTGTCTTTCTCCAGCCGGGAACGAGCACACCAGATCTAGCTGGTGTCTCGTGTCCTGATTGGATAGATTGATAGCAGCGCAGCCATTGGCTCCCGTTGCTGTCAAATGCAATGATGCAGGCGCCGGTGGGGGGGCCGAGTCCTGCTTTGTGTGTGAATACACTGGAGCGCGCCCGCACGGGTGTCCACCAAGGAGAGAGCTTCTCCAACGTGGACACCCAATGCAGGGAAGAGCTACCAGTGCCGCTGGGGGACCCCAAAAAAGGACAATCGGGGCCACTCTGTGCAAAACGAACTGCACAGTGGCGGTAAGTAGTACATGTTTGTTATTAAAAAAAAAAACAACCCTTTTCAATAAGGACCTTACAAAATGTATTGTAGCTTTTTAGTCAGCATTGTAACCAGGCAACCTGCATTTATAGGAGAGGTTGGCAATAGTGGTTTATGTAGTTTTCTACAGGTTACCTCTAAAGCACCTTTGAGCTCTATTCTGGGAGGGTTAATTACCAATCCCTAATAGTGATACATGTATCCTTAACCACTTGACACCCGCACGCCGTCATATGACGTCCAAAACGGGGACCTGTTATCCCGGGTGGACGTCATATGACGTCCTGGACTTTGCGGGGGGATATCTCAATGATGCCTGCACCCGGAGGCATCATTGAGATATAATTTTTTAGCGGCGGCGATCCTGCGCACCGTAAGAATGATCATAGCGGCGGTTCCACCGCTAGATCGTTCTTACAGGCGGCGGGAGGTGACATCCCCCCCCTCCCGCCGCCATCCGGTACTTCTCCGGGCTCTCCCGTCCCACCGGGGGCCCGGAGAGATGATCGCCGTCCGCCGGATGTTTGCCATAGAGAAGACTGGTGACCAGATGGTCAGATGGTCACCAGTCATCTCTATGACCGTCGGAGGCCCGGGCGCGATGTGATGACGTCACGCCCGGGTCCCCGTAAGTAAACAAACCGCAATTGCGGCTAGTTTGAATGAGATCTGTGAATTTTTTTTCACGATCTCATTCTTTCCAGCCTGGAGGAGAGATGTGGGGTCTTATTGACCCCGCATCTCTCCTTAAAGAGGACCTGTCACACACATTCCTATTACAAGGGATGTTTACATTCCTTGTAATAGGAATAAAAGCGATTGAAAAAAAAAAAAGTGTAAAAAAATAAAGAAATAAGTAAAAAAAAATAAAAAATAATAATAATAAAAAAATTAAAATGCCCCTGTCCCCGGTAGCTTGCGCTCAGAAGCGTACGCACACGTAAGTCCCGCCCACGTATGTAAACGTCGTTGAAACCACACATGTGAGGTGTCGCCGCGTGCGTTAGAGCGTGTGCAACAATTCTAGCACTAGACCTCCTCTGTAACTCTAAACTGGCAACTTGTAAAAAATTTAAAGTGTCGCCTATGGAGATTTTTAAGTAACGAAGTTTGGCGCCATTCCATGAGTGTACGCAATTTTAAAGTGTGACATGTTAGGTATCTAGTTACTCGGCGTAACATCATCTTTCATATTTTACCAAAAAATTGGGCTAACGTTACTGTTTTGTTATTTTTTAATTTATGAAACCATTTTTTTTACAAAAAAAAGCTGTTTGAAAAATGATTGCGCAAATACGGTGCAAGATAAAAAGTTGCAATGACCGCCATTTTATTCCCTAGGGTGTCTGCTAAAAAAACATATATAATGTTTGGGGGTTCTGAGTAATTTTCTAGCAAAAGAATGATGATTTGTACATGTAGGAGAGAAGTGCCAGAATAGACCCGGGAAGGAGGTGGGTTTTAAAGCCCGGTATTGAAGTGGTTAAACAAGCTTTTAGAACGGGTCCGAATAGGAAAACTTGCGTCTTATGAAATACGAACGGGTCCGAATAGGAAAACTTGCATCTTTTACAAAATTACGAATCTTTACGAATCTACGGAACGAGACGAAACGAAAAAAATAAAAATACATTTTTGGTTGTGCACATATCTTATTAGCACTATAAGGAGGTGCCAACACTAGCATAGTAACCTATAGCAAAACTGTGGTTCTCATCAGACAGTAACCCATGAACATTCCAAAGTGCCCTTGGTATGTAAGTCGCAAGGGGTATTCCTGACTATGGGAAATCTCAGTGAGTGATCACCAATAAGTAGTCAGTACTTAATCGGCTCTTTGCTTACAATTTTCTGCTAGCTATTTGGTGGGGCCCAGTCTATACAGTGGTGCATTTAATTACTGTCTCTTTAAGATTCTGCAAGCAGTGGTTAATGCTGCTTAGTAAAGATCAGTCTCTACTTACAGTGAACACCAATCAAGAAACTTCTAACCAGTCCTGCGTACATGGCACACTCTGGTCCTTAAGCTTGGCAAGCAGGAACCCCTTGGGCACTGTCCCCAGTGTCAGTCTCCTCTCTGTGGCTCCAGCTCCCAGTCACTTTAGTCACGGTCTCTGGCCCAAGGTTGAGGCTCTTCTGCTGGCAGCACACAACAAGTGAAGATGAGTCTCCTCCAGTTCCCTTGAAGCAGGGTGAAGACCTTTTCTCCACAGCCCAGGAAAAACTGTTTTCTCTCTTCCCCTTTCTTGCCCTTCCCCTGGGGATTGTAGTCTGTCCTCCATCTGCTCTCACAACTGAGTTCTCTTTACAAACTATATCTCACATGATCCATTACTTTTATTAAAGTCTGTCTGGTACTTCATGCCCCACAGGCTCCCTCTAGTCTTTGAAAACAGAACAGCATTTTCTGAATCAGTATAGAAGTCCTGTGTGAGCACAAGAGCAGCTGCAGATTAGTTTCTATGTAGCCGTTTCTTCCTGGCCAGGTAAGCACCTTGCTACATGTGGGCAAATAAAAGTACATAAAAGAGATCATACTACACTGAAACCAGCATTGATTGGGAGGCCTATTTAAAATGTCACTGAGGGGAATAGGATCAACCTGCTTCTGGTAGTATGTGCAGGCTTTATAGTTGCCCGAACATACTTCTTGACAGGAAAAGTGTTGGCACCTCCTTATACTGTAGTGCTAATAAGACATGTGCACAACAAAAAATTTTTTATTTTTTTTGTTTCGTCTCGTTCCGTAGATTCGTAAAGATTCGTAATTTTGTAAAAGATGCAAGTTTTCCTATTCGGACCCGTTCGTATTTCATAAGACACAAGTTTTCCTATTCGGACCCGTTCGTATTTTCGTAACAGTTTTATTTTCGTTTATACTGAATGATTCGTAATTCTGTCTAATTTATTTTCGTTGATTCGAAATTCGTAAGTTTGTTATATAATAATTTTCGTTTAATGGATTCGTAATTTTGTACTTTCGTAAATACATTGCGGCGCGGTCATTCGCAATCTCGTATTTTAGTTTCATTTTCAACACGCGGCTAATCCATATTAAGATAGACTTTTTCTTAAGCGCCGTACATATGGTTGGACTTTTTGCCAACAAACTTCAAAATGAGCGTTTTCCAAAAAATCCGACCGTGTGTACGCTCCATCGGACAAACTTTTTCAGTTTCAAGAGTCCGGCCAACTCCCTTCGGACAAAAATCCACGGAAAAGTTTGTTTGAAGTCGGATCGTGTGTACGAGGCTTTTCACTGTCCAATGTGACTCAGCACAAAAGAGATAAGCTGATTGGCTAAGATATTAAGTAAGATACATCACTCACTAACTACACTGCCCAGTTCCCATTTGAAAGAACGATACGAGTACACAAATTTACGAACAGACAAAGAAACGGATTTACAAAACACACAAATGAAAATACGAACATACGAATGAAAATACGAACAGACAAAGGATTTAAAATACGGAATGCAAATCGTTCGTTATAGATGTCATTTTCGTTCTTTTGCTGTTTCGGTGTTTCATATTTTAGTAATATTGTCCAATCGTACGTTCGTATTTTCGCTTGTTCATTATTTTGCTTTTTAGTAATTCCGGAATTTTCATATTTTGGTTCTTTCAGCTTTTCGGGTTTTTGGAATTGATCCGAATGTACGAATACTAACAAATTCATCAGGCAGTACAGCCCATCATAGCGATAGCCCAACGGTAATGTGTGGGAAGGTGGATTAGCAACAAGCTCCAATGCTACTTGGAATTGTTGGATTTTTGCCTGTCAGAATGATCCAGTATTTAGCAATGAAAGGAAGGTTTAGAAAGCTGCTCTTCTAATTACCTGTACTTTAAACCTACAGCAGTTTGCTTGCTCTTACTCCCCAATGATAGAGGCTCTAAGTATGTGAATGCAAGCTTTATCACGGCACCTTCTATACTATATTGATCTACTACTTTCAAATTTTCATTGAGCTCTGAGTCAAATGAAGGGTTGGAGGTGTTTACTGCTCTCTGCGTCCCCGTTGGGAGATTTATCTTCACTTCTTGTCCCAGTGGTACCAAATCTATGCATGGTGCCAATAATGGTCTTTGCAGTATAGTGTCAGACGTAAAACTGGAATTTGTTTTCACAACCCAATATTTGATAATTTATCCTTTACTAACAACTGACTTTGCAGAAGTAAAACTGATGTCAGTCACCTGAGTTTAATTCATTACCAAAAGACAAATCTCCAGCTACAGTATGTGCAGTAAGCAGCACTGAACTGTACAATCAGAACAACACAACTACTTGTCCCGGAAAACTATTTATGCTTTTTGTACGATGATCAATACTTGTCCAATGACTGTATAAGAAAGGGTGAATGTATGTATTGCCCCAATGGGTCTATGTGCCAAAAATATAGATGGAACAATTCTTCATGTTTCCTAAAAACACCCAACGCAAACGGATGCACAAACAGATGTAGAGACAGAAGGTCAGAGAACTATAGCCTATATACAACTGAAACATCAGCACTTATTATCTGTGGATCTAGAGTATTTGTGATGGTGAAAGAGCATGTCTGACATTCCTTTAATTCCAGACACAACTAGGCTTGATATGTCTGCAGTCCTGACATATGTTTAGCAGCTGAACACTCTAGGGTAGCAGCTAGTTTACACACTATGTTTTTGTAATGTCTTTCAACACATAGGAAATATATTTACTTGTAATACACCTTTTTTTATTATTTCACCAAATGTTTTTTTTTGTTTTTTTTAATATACTACAATAGCAACCTCTTGTCAAAGAACATGTCATTACTTTACTCAGAAAGATAAAAAATAGGACTACCATTCACCCAAAGTCTTCTATTTGGTAAACATGACCTTTCCCTTGTGATCCTTCTTTTATTAGATTCTTTGTAGACTTATTACTAAATACCTTAGCACTGCACAGTCCTGTAGTATGCGATAAATTGTATATACACATTTTCCTTTTCCTATTATATTGGGTTTATTTAGTAAAACTGTGTAAAGAGCAATGGGAATGAGTAAAGTACTGCAAACAATCAAACACATACAGGTCCAGTTGAGCTGAAAGGTATATTCTGGATAGTCTGTGAGTAGCATCACCAGTTTACAGAATCAGGGGCAGATCCACAAACCAATTACGCCGGCGTATCTATTGATACGCCACGTAATTTCAAAGTTCCCCCGTTGTATCTTTCTTAGATACGACTGAATGAGGGATCGATCCGACTGGCGTACGTCTTAGTACGGCGTCGGACCGTAGGTGCATATTTACGCTGGCGTTTCCGACGAATTCCGCGTTGAGTATGCAAATTAGCTATATACGGCGACCCACGAATGTATGTCTGGCCGGCGCATTTTTCGCTCGGCTTTTTCCGGCGTATAGTTACCCCTGCTATATGAGGCGTAACCTATGTTAAGTATGGCCGTTGTTCCCGCGTCAAATTTTGAAAATGTTTCGTCGCTTGCGTAAGTCGGGTCATGACGTATTAACATAAAACACGCCCCCATCACATACATTTGAATTGCACGCCCTTACGCTGCCTAAGTTACACTACGCCGCCGTAACTTACGGCGTGAATAGGGATTTTGACGATTTGGCAATTCACATGTATGTCCAAATCTGTATGATGTTATTTGCTCCTGGGCTTATTTTTCAGATTAACTTTGCCACTTGTTACAGTTGTCAGCTAGATAACCATTAGTAGTTAGTCACATGCAACTGGCCTTGTTCTGCGATGTATAAGACGTTTTGCGACATAACAGAACAAGTCCATTTAAATGTGATTAACCACTACTTGTTAGTACAATTTCCACATTGTGTGATAACACCATCTAGCCACTCGACCCAAGTTTTGATTTGCTAGATATTTAGTAGATTTGGCAATTATATAAATGTTATATCTGTAAGATGGTATTAGCTTCTAGGTGGACTTTCCACATCGTGTGATGAAAAGCTACTGTAAGTAGTAGGCCGTTTTAGATGTGGACAATGGAACTCACAGGAGTTCTAAAATGGAGATCAAAATGGTAAAAACCAACACTTCAAAACTTCCAGATGGACAGGGATATAGTTAGTAATGACAGCACATACATCTCTTTGTTGGGGTATTCAAAATGTCAAAATTTATGAAAAAAGGGGGATGGAGACTAAGCCTATTGGGCTAATTTTAACTTAACACTTCTGAATGTTTATTATATTACATTTGTTTAGACGTCATGTAAGCAAGAAATAAAGTTATATTTGGTTACTTTTGTGAGAAGGTTTTTACAAGATCTGAATAATCAAAGCATTTACATCTCTATTTGTTATACTATAGTAAAATAAAGGCAACGTTATTATATTTCTGTGTAGTGTTGCACGGCAGAAATTGTGATAAGTGCCTCCAGCTTGGTGGTATTAAGTCAGACCATTTCTCGAGGTGGACTGCTGAATTTGTGCTTTATCGAGGAAATATCACATTGACGTGGCACATTCCTGAACATGACAACAGCTATATCACGGCAACATTACAAGAGGCAGATGTCCTGTAAATACTGAAATGGCCAGTTTATCTACAACTGACTTTTCAGTTCATGTTCAGTCACTTGGCAGCTTCCTACAAATTTTGGGGACTCCACAGCCGTATCTTCTTTGAAGAATTCTAACTTTGTCTTTCCAGTTCCTTTTGCTACATTTTCCTTGATGTAACGTAAATGAGAAATCCAAGTTCCTTGCAACAGTTGTGGTATTTTGCAAGACCTGGGACTGGAACATGAATATCTCACCAACGGAGTACCTGGAAATGTAATACATCTCTTTTAAGGGGAGTATAGCAGCTTTATTAAGTGGGCAGTCATATTATAAAATAGAAAATGCTCTACATTGTGTTCTATGGGAAATAAACCAAAAAGCAAACATGTAATATATTGCAGCTTACCAGTTCTTAAATTTGGTGGCTGCTTTCATTTTTATAGGCTTTTTTTTCCTTTCTTTATTTTTTTACAGCAGGCCGGTAACATACTTTCGGTCTTAGGGGTGTCTCCACTCTGGGTGGAAGTGCAATGGAGACATTTTTAGACAGCAGCATTGCAATCGGTGAACAGGGCAGTTTAATATGCACTAGCAGATTTAGATGAATTTGACTAACAAATTAAAGCTTAACTCCCACTAACAGTTTTTAAGCAGTTATAGAAAACATTTTTGTCCGTTTGGGATAAAGGTTTTACATAAATGCATTAAAGAATACCATTATAAGTGCACCTGGCATTTTTAATAGTTTGTCCCAACAATCTCAAGGAGTTTTGCTGGGCAGCTTGGTCTGTTAAAGGAAATACAACAGACCTACTGGCTGGATCACCAGGTAAAATAAATAAAGAAAGCCTAAAATAACTGCATACATCTAAGAATTGGTAAGCTGCAATATAATGAATTGATGTCTTTGTTTTTAATACCACTGTAAGTGCTTTATGTAGCAGGATGGATAGGGCAGCAATTGGGACATGATGACATCAAGCCACGCAGTGTTAACGTCCTGTCCTGATCTCACAGTTTCAGCGTGGAGCAGGTGGCAGCAATATCAGACTGAAGTTCCTGGGGCCTTTAAAAAATAAATAAAGAGCAGAGACCACCATCAAACAGGGCATGGTTTAACAGCAATGGCTAAAACTTTGTCAACATATAAAAAAGGGCCAGTTGGAGGAAAAAAAATTGGGATCTCAAAAGTTTTAATTTTACATTAGCAGGATTGATGACCCCATCTGTAATCCACTGTTAATCTTTACATGTTACAAGTGATTGACAGAGGCTGCTATAGGCTGCTCACACATAACAAAAGACTGTCAAAGACTGCTCACGTGAAACAAAAGGCTTTTAGGGACTACCTACGAAAAACTCTCAAACATGTTAATGCAGATCATTGCTCTTCTATTACCACATTACCATGAAAGCTGTTCTCTAGACAGTCCAAGCCACATTAATTTGCTTAAGTCAATGCCATAATTTATCACAATATTTCAAGACCATTTTGAGTACAGAACAAAAGGATTTATAACATTACCAGCATGTGGTGCCCCCACAAGTGCGCATGGGGCATCCTAGAATTACTCAATCATCTTTAACATGCTCAAAGGGTACAATTAAAAGAAGGTTATTGTTAGAGTTTACATATACGGTATCTACAATAAGTAAGGCAATGATTGCCACAGCCTATATAGCCAGCCACTAATAAAGGATTATGTTTTTCAACGGGTGTGTGTTAGGCCCCTTTCACACTGCGGCAGGGGCGGTGTCGGCGGTAAAGCGCAGCTATTTTTAGCAGCGATTTACCGTCAATTTCGTGGCGCTATTTGGCTGCTAGCGGGGCGGTTTTACTCCCCGCTGGCGGTCAGGAAAGGGTTAAAAACCACCGTAAAGCACCTCTGCAGAGGCGCATTGCCGGGGGTATAGCAGCGGTGCCCCATTGATTTCAATGGGTGGGAGCGGTGGAGGAGCAGTATACACACCGCTCCAAAGATGCGGCTAGCAGGACTTTTTTTACCGTCCTGCTAGCGCACCACTCCAGTGTGAAAGCCCTTGGGCTGCTTCACCTTTGTAGTCAAACAAAACAAAGTTGGTTGAAATAGGACAATCTATATACTGAAAAGTATTTTGTGGTTCTCAATTCCTGCCAAGAATCACGGAAATATTTAATTTAAAAGGAAAAAAATACATTAATATAAAGACATGTTTTGCAATCCCTTGTAGACGTGAAAGGGGCCCTTCCCACTCACAGGCCCCATAGTAGCTGTTTGGACTGTAATGCCGCGTACACACGGTCGTTTTTTGTGATGAAATAAAACAACGTGTTTTATCATGAAACAAAACAACGTTTTTCAAACTTCATTTTAAAAAACGACGTTGCCTACACACCATCGTTTTTTCAAAATGCTCTAGCAAAGCGCGGTTACGTTCAGCACGTACGACGGCACTCTGTTCCTTTCAAGCTCGTGTCATAACTTGCTTCTGAGCATGCGCGGGTTTAAAAACGTTGTTTTAAACGTCGTTTTACCCACACACTATCATTTTAAATGACACAAAAAACGACGTTTTGAAAAACGACATAAAAAATTGAAGCATGTTCGAATTTATTTTTTGTCGTTTTTCAGAAGACATAAAACGAGGTTTTCCCCACACATGGTCATTTTAAATGACGTTTTTAAAAATGTTGTTTTTTTTCATCACAAAAAACGACCGTGTGTATGCGGCATTAGAGTTGTAGTTACATTTGTAGCAATGTCCATTAGCTTAACCGAAAGCCATTAAGCCTTCATTGTGGGTCACCTGGACACTGAGTTGGAGATTTCTTCCCTTACATTTCACTTTGAAATTTCACAACTACGGAGCCCAATCAGGCAATACCAGTCCTGAGAACGCAGGAAAAACTTTTCTCCACTCATAATCAATTCTTTGGAGTCCTACACTCTATGCATTTTCACAATGGCAGGCCTGTCACATGCACTATTCACTATCCTAAAAAAAAATCAGGTTTGTGCTGAAAGAGAGAAAGCTATGCTGTGCATTGCTCTGGTTTACTGGCTGTCTTTTTGGGTCCTTTTTGCTCACCACATGTGCCTGGTTATACCGTATTTCCCGGCGTATAAGACGACCCGGCGTATAAGACGACCCCCTAATTTTCCAGGAAAAATTTTGATTTTGGGATATACTCACTGTATAAGACTACCCCTTCCTACAAGTCTTTCTGGAAGCTGAGGGGGAGCCAGAACCGCTGACAGAAACAGGCTTTTTCAAATCTCACTGTGCCATTACATTCCTCCTTTACCTGCCTTATGTACCTATTACCACTAGTGTCAAAATACACTTATCACCCCTTAATCCATTTCTTTTCTTTATCCCCCCTATAACTAAGTCTTAGTAAATGAAGGCTTTGGAGCTGGGAACTGGCTTGTAAAAACAGTTCTTATTCTCACGCCTTTCGTGAATCATTGGTGTGTAACCCATCCAATGATTCACTTAGT
This sequence comes from Rana temporaria, assembly GCF_905171775.1. Taxonomy (NCBI): domain Eukaryota; kingdom Metazoa; phylum Chordata; class Amphibia; order Anura; family Ranidae; genus Rana; species Rana temporaria. Next base: position 232,993,137 of record NC_053489.1, read on the forward strand.
GACAACAGTTTGGCTGTGGAAGCAAAATGTGTCATGATGGCTCCATCAAGTGATAACAGAATCAAAAGACACCTCTCAGCCAAGAAATGACTACAGAATGGAAGTACAGCTGGCTCCAAGCCGGGAAACATTTGAGGATCTCTAGAGCCTTAGACAGCCATCAGCAGACGAAGTGGTTTGGGAATGGGAACTGGTTGATGTAATGATGACAAGTATGGGATAAGAAAATGGTTGCTGGAATGTAATGTACTGGTGCACAACAGGAGAGTGAAATGGGGGAAAAATCTTTGCCTGGCCTACCTGGTTATGATTTATCCTTTGCCTGTAGACTGCCTATAAATTGACATTATGCCATCTGCCACCTGTGGGTAACAAAGTCTTGCAGCTGGAGAACTCTGAGACTGAAAGGCAAAAGCAGCAGCATGATTGCAAGAGATACTTGTTACTTTTAGTGAAGGCTTTTAAGTCTGATATGCTGTGGTGGGTCAGGCTCCTGACTCATGACTCATGAATGGGTTTATAACCACCATCACAGCCTGATCCACAGTCGTTGCTAGCCTTAGCAAGGAAACGGTGTTAATAAGTGACCTTTAAAACTAATCCTCCCACCATTCACCTCCTACCATTCCATTCCCCATTTGCCATGGAGGTGACAGCTCTCAACCTCAAACACTGTATAAAATGGAAGGTAGTTTAACATCTCATGGACTTAAAACCATGAAGAGTTTACAAAAATGGGGTGGTAATAGAACATAAACTTACTTGGTGTTCTTTGTAGTCAACTGAGAAGCCCAGTGGCTCAGTGGTCAGCACTTCTGACTGGGGTCATTGGTTTAAAAACCAGCCAGGACCGTATTTGCAAGGAATTTTAATGTTCTCCCTGTGCTTGCCTGGGTACTCTGGTTTCCTCCCACACTCCAAAGACACGCTGGAGGGTTAATTGGCTTGGGTATGTATGTACAGTGAGGAAAATAAGTATTTGAACACCCTGCTATTTTGCAAGTTCTCCCACTTGGAAATCATGGAGGGGTCTGAAATTGTCATCGTAGGTGCATGTCCACTGTGAGAGACATAATCAAAAAAAAAAAAATCCAGAAATCACAATTTATGATTTTTTAACTATTTATTTGTATGATACAGCTGCAAATAAGTATTTGAACACCTGTCTATCAGCTAGAATTCTGACCCTCAAAGACCTGTTAGTCTGCCTTTAAAATGTCCACCTCCACTCCATTTATTATCCTAAATTAGATGCACCTGTTTGAGGTCATTAGCTGCATAAAGACACCTGTCCACCCCATACAATCAGTAAGATTCCAACTACTAACATGGCCAAGACCAAAGAGCTGTCCAAAGACACTAGAGACAAAATTGTACACCTCCACAAGGCTGGAAAGGGCTACGGGGAAATTGCCAAGCAGCTTGGTGAAAAAAGGTCCACTGTTGGAGCAATCATTAGAAAATGGAAGAAGCTAAACATGACTGTCAATCTCCCTCGGACTGGGGCTCCATGCAAAATCTCACCTCGTGGGGTCTCAATGATCCTAAGAAAGGTGAGAAATCAGCCCAGGACTACACGGGAGGAGCTGGCCAATGACCTGAAAAGAGCTGGGACCACCGTTTCCAAGGTTACTGTTGGTAATACACTAAGACGTCATGGTTTGAAATCATGCATGGCCAATGACCATTTGGATGATCCAGAGGAGTCATGGGAGAAAGTCATGTGGTCAGATGAGACCAAAATATAACTTTTTGGTCATAATTCCACTAACCGTGTTTGGAGGAAGAAGAATGATGAGTACCATCCCAAGAACACCATCCCTACTGTGAAGCATGGGGGTGGTAGCATCATGCTTTGGGGGTGTTTTTCTGCACATGGGACAGGGCGACTGCACTGTATTAAGGAGAGGATGACCGGGGCCATGTATTGCGAGATTTTGGGCAACAACCTCCTTCCCTCAGTTAGAGCTTTGAAGATGGGTCAAGGCTGGGTCTTCCAACATGACAATGACCCAAAGCACACAGCCAGGATAACCAAGGAGTGGCTCTGTAAAAAGCATATCAAGGTTCTGGCGTGGCCTAGCCAGTCTCCAGACCTAAACTCAATAGAGAATCTTTGGAGGGAGCTCAAACTCCATGTTTCTCAGCGACAGCCCAGAAACCTGACTGATCTAGAGAAGATCTGTGTGGAGGAGTGGGCCAAAATCCCTCCTCCAGTGTGTGCAAACCTGGTGAAAAACTACAAGAAACGTTTGACCTCTGTAATTGCAAACAAAGGCTACTGTACCAAATATAAACATTGATTTTCTCAGGTGTTCAAATACTTATTTGCAGCTGTATCATACAAATAAATAGTTAAAAAAATCATACATTGTGATTTCTGGATTTTTTTTTTTGATTATGTCTCTCACAGTGGACATGCACCTACGATAACAATTTCAGACCCCTCTGTGATTTCCAAGTGGGAGAACTTGCAAAATAGCAGGGTGTTCAAATACTTATTTTCATCACTGTACATGTGAGCTAGCGACCTTAGATTGTAAGCTTCTTGAAGGATGTATATGTAAAGCACTGCGTAAATTATTGGCACTATATATATGGATGTAATAAAAAAATGAAATCTCAGCAAAAAAAAACTTCTGCTGAAAATTTGATTTCACACTGCAAGGTGTCATGTTCAGTTAAGTAGCATGTGATTTCTCCTTGGTAGTTTTTGTTACCATAACTTTATTTTTAACAGCGAAATTGCAACATAAAGATATACTGTATAATCATTTTTTATAAAGTGGAACCTAAAACAAACATAACAACTGTATTTTGCATTTTAGCATAGCTACCTGAAATCTATAAAAGTTCTCAGCTGAAATCAATCTTATAGGTGGACATTATGCATTTGAAGCCACAGAGGCGTATCTGCATTGTCCATTACTGATCTAGCATAGTCAAAGTGTTGGAGACTGGATGGATGAGGTTTGGAAGTTCCTACAGAAGAGCAGAGCTTAGCATGGACCTCAGCTGTGTGTTTATTTCAATTTCAATTTCAGTAAGCAGGTTGGAGGCAGGGAAATGCCAAAGGAAGCTGCAGAGCTTCAATAGTTACTAGTGATGTGTTTAAAGGGGAAATATACATCTCCTGTGGGTCACAGGAGTGCACTTAGTTCTGCACTTCTATGACCCAGATTCAGCCAACAGTGGGATAAAGCCTGTTGTCAGCTGATGTCAGAGCTGGGTCAGGATCTACAGGCATTATGGCAATAATGTTGGGATCTGGCCGAATGCCTGACCAGCAGCTAGCTCAGCATCTCGGCATGACCCTAAAAGCCTGAACTAGCCCCATCCTTCACAGTCCAGCTCTCTAGTGAGTGCTGGAGGGGCAGAGCACAGAGCGTTGACTGACAGTTACTACTCGATGCTTAGAGCGGAGCCAAGAACTGAGCTATCAGCTATTGTTGTTCGCTCAGTTCTTGGTGTAGAGGTGGTGGGGGACAGCTGCAGCGTTGGATCAATGCTTGAATATAGTATAAAACACCTGTAGTAATTCCCCATGGTTGTGAGTGGTCGTGCACTGGCTTGTAGTGTCCGCCTACCATCCGAGCAAACATGTAGGTAAAGTCAGGCTGGCAGCTTGGTCTTCCTTAATGAATACAGTTAGTAATCATGGTACACGCGTCCTCCACATACCAGGGCCAAACTACTCGGCTGCACAGGAAGGCTTTGGGCTTTAAGGACCCTCTCCCTCTTTACTTATGCTTGTATCCATTTCCATAAACCTGGACTGGAGACTCTCAAGCTAGTATACAGTGAGTCAGGCTTACCCCCCTGGTCACTGGTGTCTGGCCTACTACACATAGCCTACATCCTGACCACCCGTGTGTGCCCCTGGAACACTATCCTCCCTTTTGCTTACCAGAAATTGACCGCCGTATCACCCATCGCAACATTGTTTTGCTTCAAATGATAATATCACCCTAACTGGCCATAGTAGTACTTTCTGAACTACGACCTATGTTAGGCCTTGTACACACGGGCAAACATGTCCGCTGAAAACGGTCCGCCGTACCGTTTTCAGCGGACATGCCCGCCCGGAGATTTCTGTATGATGGCTGTACACACCATCATACAGAAATGAGACAATCCGCGCGGACAGACAGCGCGGTGACGTGTTTGCGCCATCGCCGCGACAATGACGCGGCGACGTGCGCGACGCTGAAAGGTCAATGCTTCCACGCATGCGTCAAAGTCATTCGGCACATCCGAGGGATGGCGGCCGCTCGGACATGTACGGTAAGTCTGTACAGACGACCGAACATGTCCGACGGACAGGATTCCAGCGGGCATGTTTCTAAGCAAGTTTAGAAACATTTGTCCGCTCAAACGGTCTGGCGGGCAAATGTACGCTGGAATCCTGTCCGATCGGCCCTACACACGACCGAACATGTCTGCTGAAACTGGTCCGCGGACCAGTTTCAGCAGACATGTTCGGTCGTGTGTATGGGGCCTTAGGTTCATTTAGACCGATTGTTGCCTACCCTCAACGCGGTTAACCTTATATTGAATTGTCTGTTTTCCCCAGAGGAAGCGCTATCTATAGCGCATAACATGTAGAGCGAGCCCTCCTGTTCCTCTGGACTACCACTTGGTTACACACTACACAGTCAACTTTACAATTATGCTCTATATTTGAGCCTCCTATGGTAGAACTGTATCAAAATTGTGACAACCTATGTGGACCAGTTATTTACCTGATTTCTTTTGATTTTATGTCTGTAACTGTTTTTATGACATTCTTATAAAATAAATCTATTTAGTTTTCTTACCATATGTACTGTGTGCCTTTAAAGTCCACAATCACTAGCCCTTAGCCAATTCCAATACTATCGGGACGGTGGCACACCGGTCACTGGTACATCCACAGTATCACCCTGTTTGGTTGTATGTTAAACATAGGCCCTTTCTCTCTTCATAAATGTTAAATTACTTGTGACCCCACGTAAGTGACGTTTCTTGCGAACGGCGCATGCGCCGTCTGTGAACGTTTCCAAGTGCGCATGCTCCAAATTACGCCGCAAACTGTCAATGCTTTCGACGTGAACGTAACTTACGTACAGCCCTATTCGCGAACGACTTACGCAAACAACGTAAAATACGACGCTGTTCGTTCGTTTCCGACGTCCATACCTAACATGACTTACCCCTGCTTTATGAGGGGTAACTTTACGCCGGAAAAAGCCTTACGTTAACGACGTAAAAAAATGCGCCGGGCGGACGTACGTCTCTGAATCGGCGTATCTACCTAATTTACATATTCTATGCGGAAATCTACGGAAGCGCCACCTAGCGGCCAGCGTAAATATGCAGCCTAAGATACGACGGTGTAAGAGACTTACGCTGGCCGTATCTTAGTAAAATTCTGGCGTATCTTGCTTTCTGAATACAGAAAGAAGATACGCCGGCGCTTCGTAGAACTTACGCGGCGTATCAATAGATACGCCGACGTAAAGGCTATCTGAATCCAGGCCACAGTGTATATAAAATCCAGAACCTTCACTAATTGGAAGCGTAGGTTTGATGAAAAAAAATTGACATTACCTCCACCCAGGACAGGGCCTCTGTGAGCAGAGGGGATTCCCTTCCTGAGAAAATAACCAGCAATCTAATAAGTATAAGTAATTGGGAGCAGAGAAACTACTCTATCAAAAATAACATCAATCATAAAGGTATACTTAAATGCACACCAGTTTGTAAATAATACAAGATTTATATAAGAAAACAATAATAATAGTACATACATTCAATGTACAAACAGGTATTATTTGAAAGAGCCTATTATTATGAGTCCTGGTGGAATTGTTCACAAATACCCAGGTATATTTATAGTCATTAATAAAGATACCTCCTGATGTCAGTCAACAAATGCTCATGCTATGGCTTGCTAACTTATCAGGATCAAAATGGAGGACATTCCAGTGATCTTCATTGCTATGGACTGTCCCAGGTGGATGTGGTACACCTATCTGTAAAGACTTCTGGCAGATGGTACGTGTGCTTTGTCAGATTGTCAGGATCTTCTACCCCATGACCGATTTGCCATCCTACTTCATGGTTCCTTGGCTGTTGAAGACTAGGTGTTTTTTTTTTAAACAGAAGCATCTCAATTTGTGTTTCCTACAATCTAGGGAAGGCAAATTTCACTTAGTGTGAGTTGGGACTTCAATCCTAGGCATTTCACCATGCAATAAATCCTCTCCTTCCTGTAGCTGTCTGGAGCAGTGCACTTTCAAGATCCAGGTTTCTGCCTGGTCTATCTTGTTTCACACCTTGATTTAGACCTGCGTACAGGGAGTCTTCCATGTAGCTCCCCCCTGTTTGTTCCCCTGTGACTTTGTGAGATCTGAATATTATGGTCTCTCTGCTTCAACCACTGTGTATATCCATTGAACCCCTTGCTCAGTGGGTGCCTGCACAGGGGGAAGACACTTCCAAACATTTTACAGGAAGACTTTCTTCTTTGGGCCTATGTATGCTGGGCAATATTATAGTACTCACCCCTTGTGCTCGTTGGGTAGCCCCCTGAAAATCTATAACATAGCAGATAGTGTACCATTCACATATTCTTTTGTTGATGGTTTACTGGTCATTCATGGTAAGCTGTACTTAAAGTTTATGTTACACGTGCACATTGCATGCTCCCTGTTTGGCAGTATTCAAAATACCTCTTTAATGATTTTTAGGACTTAGCGCAACTATATATATTTTTTCCAATTTGTTCACTGTTTGTTTGCAGGTTAGTTGCTGCTTTGCACATTAGTTTCAGGCTATTTATATTTGCAACCAACATTTGTATTTTAGCGCAGTTGTGTTTTACTTTTTTTCTAGTGTACCATTTTCCCCTTTTTGTATGCACATAATTTGGGCCCCTGTATGTTTCCCATGTCCACACGTGGGGAATACATGCCTCTTGCCCTGCAGGTGCCTTGGGTGGTTTTACCCTGTGGAATTATGCCCATTGTGGAGTGAATTTTACTGAAAGAGTACAGGATGGCTTGCCCCTTTATTTTCTTCCTAAAGATTCCTGTGAAATGTGTAGAGGAACAACGTTGTATAATTAAATTGGGCGCCATATGTGTCGAGAGGATCTATTACCCCTTGTTAGAAACTACTTATTAATAGTATATTTACATGGTATGCAGTTACTGCAAGGAAGACATTTAAGTAAATAGATTTATGCTGTGCATTTGTAGATTGGTTTATGTCTAGTTTTACGCATTTGTATGGATACAATTGTGAAGGGGAGTGTAATACTTAACTTTGTATTGGTTTAGCTTTTTTTGGGACACCTCAAAGTCCATTTTGAATACAGAAACAAATGATTTATAACATCACCAGGATGTGATGCCCCCAAAAGTGCACCTGGGGCATCCTAGAATTACTCAATCATCTTTAACATACTCAAAGGTTGCAATTAAAAGAAGGTGATTGTTAGAGTTTACATATACTTTCAATAAGTAAGACAATGATTGCCACACAGGGTATATAGCCACTAATAAAGGATTAGGGTTTTCAACAGGTGTGTGTTAGTGCATGTTTGTAATAGGGGGTGGGGAGGAGGTTGATGGACCTCTTATAGGCTCTCCGCTTTAATACCCTTAACATTGGTGGCCATTGTAGTAAAATTAATAGAAGCTCATACCTCCCAACTTTCTGAGATGAGGGGAGATGCTTTTCAGGCAAAGGACATACTCCTGCCATGCCCCCAATTGCATGGGCCAAGAATACTTAATATGTAAAAACAAATTGTTGGGTAAACCTATAAGTGCTTTTTGCACCCCTGCCTTTTATTTATACTGGCTTTTGAAAATAACATATCACTTGCTGGCTGGGTAAAATGTTTAGTTTAGCATATTTTTAACTCATTTGGTAGTTCAATCACACATTTTTTAAATAGGTCAGACCAGAAAGAGGGAACACTGGGGATGTAAGAGACAGAGGGATTTGACTCCAAAAGATAAACACTCCCTCCAAATGATGGACATTTTTGAGCTATGCAAGCTCAGGCCATGCATTTTGAATGGGTCACTTAACGGTCCTAATGTTCAAGCAAAGCAACACAGAGAATCTGCTGTGCCCAGCCTATGCCTTGTATCAAAAACAAGCTGCTTCACCTTTGTGGTCAAACAAAACAAAGTTGGCCTAAAATAGGACAATCTATATACTGAAAAGTAATTTGTGGTTCTCAATTCCTGACAAGAATCACAGATATATTTAATTTAGAAGGAAAAAAATACATTAATAGAGAGACATGTTTTGCAATCCCTTTTAGACATGAAAGGGGCCCTTCCCACTCACAGGCCCCATAGTAGCTGTTTGGACTGTTATGACTGTTAGGGTTGTAGTTACATTTATAGCAATGTTCATGATTTATGAAAGATAATGATGATGCTGAAAACAGTCACCAATGATGCTAAGTTGCCATGAGAGTGTCCTATGTTATTGCACTCAGAAATTAGTTAAATCCCCACCTGACTGACTGCATAATGAAAGGGTGAATTGGCGTATAAGAGAATGGGAAAATATGTAATACATTATGGGGCAACCAAGCAACCATGTTTTTTTGCAAACATAGGGTTACTCCAGAGGTTTATAGGAGCAGTGGGAAATTTCTGTCTCTAAGACAGGAAGCCAATGACAACAATAGCTATCTATAAGGGGGTGGATTGTACCCAATGACCACAGTTGTAAGGAACATTTTCCCCAGGGACCATCACGTTAATGTACTGTGAGCTGTATATATAGTTATTGTTAGCAAGGGTTCCCTGAAACAGGAGAGTAATTTCATGGGGTCCACTGTGTTGAAAAGGTTAAGAATGGCTATTATGGGGGATCCTAGAAAAAGTACCAAGAACTGAAATTGCTGCAATCCATAATGCTTGGGCTATCATTGATGGTGAATTGGCACGATCAGGGTTAAATCCTAGTTTGCTCATCTTTAGCAATGCTTTCATTTTGTGTTTGGTAATTTAGCAATAAACACCAAAACTTATATCTAATCATTCAAATTTTATAGCTGCTCATGAGCATGAAGAACAGCAGCAATGTGTATGGTCACAATGACTGTGCTCTGTCTTGTGGCAGCTTTCCTAAATTTATACTGAATTTTACAGCAAACTACACAATGATATCCTGAGCTGTATTGTGTGATGGATTTATGGCAGATCAGATGGCTTTATCATACATGGATCAGCAGTCACCTTGTCCCTGTAATTGCACGCCTGACTTTTATATCCATCTGTCATGTCCTTGGGAACTTTGGCGACTAAAATCTTAAAGGGAAAAAGGCCGCAGGATGAAACTTCATACACTGGTGGTAGTTACATTATAGTGAGAGCTGCACCCCTGCATTTTATCATAGGCGACACAACCAACACTTTTTTTTTCATCTTTTTTTTTTATTTAATTTTAGCTGACTAAGTTCATACTTTTAGTATTGTACCAAAAAGGATGTCAGAAGGAGAAGAACATGTTGCTGCATTATAAGAAAATAAAAACAGCAATGAAAGAACAAAAGCACTGTTATAAACATTGGAGGAAAACAAATATCAAACGATGCTGACATCATGCTATTTCAATGTTAGCAATGCATCAATCTTGGTCACATTTGGTACTCTTACTTTGGTTAGGTTACTGAATATATTATCATCAGTACAATTGCTTAGAAAGCTATATTTATTTTTTGTAAACTTTTACTGTTTAGCGACAGTCTGACAGAGAAGAAATATACAATGACAGAGAGAGAGTCCAGGTTTTGGACAAGTGTCTACTGTGTTTCTTTTATGAGTCAAACATCAAATTGCCTTAGGCAACAGTTAGCACAGGGCATTGGACAGCACGCTTTGCAGAAATACTTTTAATTTAGTTGGATCACTTAGTGTGGCCATGCTTACAGCTCTTTTCCTGCAACTTCTATATCCAGTGCAAGGATGCCCCTGGACAATGGCTTGGCTTGAAGGAACAAGATCAGTGATACCCAAAAGGCAGCCAACTTTGTGGCCTTCCTGTGACAGTTGTGGTTGTTTTGTTCAAGGAAACCCACACTAATAAAAACATGCTAGTTGCTGACTAATCTTGAGAGCTGCATGGCTATCATTTAGTGGTCTCAAAAACGTTGGTATCTCGCACCTGAAGTTTTGACTTGTTTTTCAATAGCTTGCTTCAAGTCAGTAATTTAGAAGTATAGAAATCAACGGATATGATGCAACTGTATAGATGCTGGTGAGTGGGCAATATAAACCACATAGTACCTTCAACTTGGAATACAACGATTCCTCCAGAGTAGTGCAGAGTGTGTAAGAGATGCAAAAAGCAAATAATTTGTGAGCTCCATAAGGGTGTGGTATATGTACCGACAATCAGTCACAGGTCATCACCAATGTCATGCCGCGTAGTTAACGGGAAGGCGATGTTCTGTCAAGTTCTCCAACCCATCAGAAACTCCAACCGCTTAACTTCCGGTTTATTTAAAACCAGCAGTAATTGGAGTTTTTGACGAATTGGTGGTTGGGCACAACACTGGCTACTGAATAGAGTCCGGTGCAGGATATTATGAGCGGAGATTCTTACTCCGCTCCGATACTAGCCAACAAAATGGCCGCCTCCAAGGCGGGGACAACTTTGTCCTCGTTAGCCGTTGTGCTGTCAAAACAGCCCAGTCTTCCTGTACCGGACTCTATTTGTTTGTCGGTGTTGTGTCCAACTACCAATTCGTCAAAATCTCAGATTACTAAGGTTTTAAATAAACCGGAAGTGACGTGGTTTGAGTTTCTGATGGGTTGGAGATATTGACAGAACAACGGCACCAGCGCCTGAGCGACGATTAGGCAGTAGGCACTTAACCCTCCCTCGTGGTGATCCCTCGCGGCATCACGGATGACGCAACATGCTCAGGATGTGGGTGTGACATCGATCCGCATTGAGTGCCTGCCCATCCCCACGCGTCTAATAGATCGGGAGAGGAGGGGAAGGCTCGGTGCGCATCACAGCTTCCGAGGATGAGGAAAGCCAGAGCCGCCCCCAGTCTGACATTAACAATATTTTTAACCTATACACTAGTTTTAGGTAAGAATGGTTGGGTTTATTTGTTGTTCCCCCTTTTTTCCCCTTTCCCCCCTTTTTTACCTACCATCATACTACCTTGGCATTTATATTCTATTATAGACACATCTAAATTGCATCTGCTCCTGATGAGTGGAAGTTATATATTGTCCATTACAATATGTATTATGTTGGAATACTTGTGTGTGTTTTTATGTATATATATATATATATATATATATATATATATATTAGACAGAGGTGCACAAAAAAGGGGCCCACGCGGTGCACTTCCCGGCGCCAAGGACAAATTATATCAACTGTCTATGAAGAACAACTGATAGGAAATATCAAACAGTGAATAAATGATGAATAAGTTGAATAAATAAAATAAATAGATAAATACTTAAGATGAAGTACAATCTATCTATAGCAGCAGCTGTTTAACCACTTAAGCCCAGGACCAATATGCTGCCTAAAGACCCAAGGGGTTTTTACAGTTCGTTGACTGCGTCGCTTTAACAGACAATTGCGCGCTCGTGCGACGTGGCTCCCAAACAAAATTGGCGTCCTTTTTTCCCCACAAATAGAGCTTTCTTTTGGTGGTATTTTATCACCTCTGCGGTTTTTATTTTTTGCGCTATAAACAAAAATAGAGCGACAATTTTGAAAAAAATTCAATATTTTTTACTTTTTGCTATAATAAATATCCCCCAAAAACATATATAACATTTTTTTTCCCTCAGTTTAGGCCGATACGTATTCTTCTACCTATTTTTGGTAAAAAAAAATCGCAATAATCGTTTATCGGTTGGTTTGCGCAAAATTTATAGCGTTTACAAAATAGGGGATAGTTTTATTGCATTTTTTTTTTTTTTACTACTAATGTCGGCGATCAGCGATTTTTTTCGTGACTGCGATATTATGGCGGACACTTCGGACAATTTTGACACATTTTTGGGACCATTGTCATTTTCACAGCAAAAAATGCATTTAAATTGCATTCTTTATTGTGAAAATGACAGTTGCAGTTTGGGAGTTCAACACAGGGGGGGCTGTAACATTTAGGGTTCACTTTGTGTGTGTTTACAACTGTAGGGGGGTGTGGCTGTAGGACTGACATCATCGATCGAGTCTCCCTAATAAAAGGGATCACTCGATCGATGCACGGCCATAGTGAAGCACGGGGAAGCCGTGTTTACACGCGGCTCTCCCCGTTCTTCAGCTCCGGGGAGCGATCGCGACGGGGCGGCTATAAACGAATAGCCGCGCCGTCGTCCCGGATCGGAGGGAACCCGACCGCCGCATGTACGGGGGGGGGTCTCGATCGGACCCCCGACCCACGTCAAGCAGAGGACGTATAGGTACGTGCATGTGCCTGTCCGTGCCATTCTGCTGACGTATATTTACATGAGGAGGTCGGCAAGTGGTTAAAATAAATGAAAAGACATTTATAAAACATAAAACAAAGTATCAAGCTAATAGAACCAAAGTCCGATTGATAAAACAGCGCTAGTTATTGGATGAAGTCCAACTCCTCAAAAAATAAAAGTCCAGAAACAGGTGCAGTTCTAAGGTGATCAGTGCTTCTAGGATAGGTTTTGTAGTGCACCCTACACCAATACCCAGTCTTCACCTCAAAAGTGGGTCACACTTCCCCTCTGGGGTTCACACTCACCAGGCAAATAGATAAAAGTCTTGTATACCAATTTCTCTTAATTAGACTTCCATCATCTCTCCAGGGTCAGCAGGGATTAATTTCATTCAGGGCACATAAAAAACAAAGGCACTAAATAGTGTAATCCCGTTTAAAAAATTCCCCCCTGCAAACAGCCCCGCTTCCAATATCCGTACAATATAAATACTTGTAATGAACATTAAAAAAGAATAGAAAGGGTTCACCGCTGTCCTCTGAACACAGGGGCCGTGCGTGTGCTGGGAAGCACTGTGCTGATAAGACCTTTTCCTGGTTACAGTATGGTTGGCGGTGGAACGCACTTCTCTTCCTGGTTATGCCGTTGTTGCCACCTCCTGACGCGTTTCGTCACTTCCGACTTCAACAGAGGGCGTGGCTACTCGGCGTGATACCTGTCTATTTATTATCCCTCATCCACGGCCATTGGATAAGACAGCCCTGCCTTCCTGATCCCGATTGGTGCATCATAGGGCGGAAGTTAGAACAGGACGTCAGCCATGTCAAGTCACTGGGATGTTTAAACACAGTAATATGTAAAACCTGCACATGAATAAGTTTAAGAAATACAATGCGCCCTCAAAGTGTGACACATGATCGTGGATTAATCATGTCTAGCTGGCATAATTTCTATTTTTGTGCAATAAATTGCAGCAATGTCTTTTTTAATGAAAAGATGTGACACATCACGGCCACTCAAAGCAGTTATTATCGAGGAGGTAAACATCGATAAACAAAAGATATATATAAATGTGTAGATAAAAGATATATGATATCAGAAATTAAATGTCAATGACTAAAATAGGTAAATATATTAAATATACCCAATATCTGTTTTAGTCGATGGTGATAGTCGAAGGCTGATAAAAATGAATAAAAATTCATACGATATTCTTAAAAAGGTATAAAATATAGCCAGACCATGATTAAGCCTATACAAAACTTGAAAAATATATATCTAAAATATCTGAGTTAAAAGAGAAGAAGACAAAAAGAAGCCATCAATATGTATAAATACCTAAATATGTAAAATTATATATAAATATAAATATATAGGGCCAGATCCACAAAGAACTTACGGCGGTGTATCTATTGATACGCCGCGTAAGTTCTACGATGCGCCGTCGTATCTTTGTTTTGTATCCACAAAACAAGATACGCCTGAATGTGGGCTAGATCCGACTGACGTACGTCTTAGTACGCCGTCGGATCTTAGGTGCATATTTATGCTGGCCGCTAGGTGGCGCTTTCTGCATAGAGTATGCAAATTAACTAGATATGCCGATTCTCAAACGTACGACCGCCCGGTGCATTTTTTTACGTCGTTTGCGTAAGGCTTTTTGTACGCAATGTTAAGTATGGACGTTGGGCCATCGTAAATTTTTTTACGTTTTACGTCGTTTGCGTAAGTCGTTCGCGAATAGGGTTTTGCGTAAGTTACGTTCACGTCAAAAGCATTGACTATTTGCAAAGTGATTTCGAGCATGCGCACTGGGATACCCCCACGGACGGCGCATGCGCCGTTCAAAAAAAACGTCGTAGTGTATCTGAGATACGCTACGCCGGCCTATATATGCGCCGAGGTACGTGGATCTGGCCCAGATCCACGTACCTCTTAGTTGGAGAAGGGAGGGTGCACTTCCAACTTGATTCTTTGTGTAAATAATCTCCATTTTAGAAAACTCATAGTTGTAGAGAAGGGGGCACCCTTCCAAAACTGAGTCTTAATGTATATCATCCCCATTTCAGAGAACTCTGAGTTGGTGAGAGAGGGTGCCCTTTCAATGTGATTTTTAGTGTAGATCATCCCCATTTGCGAGAACTCTTAGTTGGAGAGGGAGGGTGCCCTTCCAATGTGATTCTTTGTGTAAACCATCCCCATTTATGAGAACGCTTAGTTGGAGCAAGAGGGTGCCCACCTAATGTGATTCTTTGTGTTGTAAATCATTCCCATTTGGGTCACATGGGGCTCAGAGCTCCCTCTGATGTTGCTCTTGGCTGCTTCTCTGCAGGATCTGAATGTTGAAATGCTTTTCTTCCCATAAGCATGCAAGCAGAGCAGAGAATTATATCATCCCATTAAATGTGTAACATAATAAAATGTTCTATTTTTTCTATACCTAAAATGGCTTGCCAACATTTGTTATCTATTAATGTGGCATATCAACTGTAAACAATTGTTGACCTCTCTATAGGTGATTACATGCACATCATGTAGAATACTGTCGATCTAGTGTACATGCAGCTAGTACCCATAGAAATCAGTGATCTCTGTTTCCTCTATTTTCAAAGTAAATCCATCATGTTACACCCCATGGTGAATTCATGTGGCTGCAAGAATATATGAGCTTTTATTCTCCGAGGTAAAGTTCTAAACATATACAGCGAAATTGTGTTTTTTTTTTTTTTTTTAACCTTGATTGTTTGTTATTGTGATAATGGAAATTTACATAAACCATCACAGGATGGAAACAGTAAATATTTCTAAAGGAAAGACATCAATAATGCATAGTGAAAGTATACCTACATGAATACATTTCCTGTCATTTACCTTGGTATACAAAGCAGATTTGTATTGATTTCCTTATTTTTCCTTTCTTTGCTTTTGTTCCAAGATGATATATAATTACACAATTACACAACAACAAAGGAAATACATGAACAAAAATAAATGTAATTTTGGTCAGACTAGTGATGCTTACTAAATGACATTTGATTGCCATCTAATGTAAAAAAATACAACAATCAACAGACAAGAACAAACTGTACAAGTAGTCTATTAAATATATATATACAGAATATATTATATATATATATATATATATATATATATATATATATATATATATATAAATATATATATATATATATATATATATATATCCATATATGTGTATATATATATATATATATATATATATATACACACACACTATGAGCCAGATTCAGAGAGATCGGCGTATCTTTAGAGCGGCGTAGCGCATCTGATATGCGCTACGCCGACGTAACATAGAGAGGCTCGTACTGTATTCACAAAGCACTTGCTCCCTTTCTTGCGCCGGCGTAACGTAAAATGGCCGGCGTAAGCCCGCCTAATTCAAAGTAGCAAGGCAGTGGGCGTGTAGTATTATAATGAAGCGTGACCCCATGCAAATGCATGGGCGAACGAACGGCGCATGCGCGCGCATGCTTAGAATCACGTAGAATTTACTCCCCAAGATACGCCGGCTCCATTCATACGACGTGAACGTAACCTACGCCCAGCCCCATTCACGTACGACTTACGTAAACGACGTAAAATACGCCGCTGTTCCTGCGCCCATACCTTAACATGACTTACCCCTGCTTTATGAGGGGTAAAGTTACGCCGGACGTACGCCTTACGTAAACGGCGTAGCTTACTGCGACGGGCGCAAGTACGTTCGTGAATCGGCGTATCTAGCTCATTTACATATTCAACGCGTAAATCAACGGAAGCGCCCCTAGCACCCAAGATACGACGGCGTTGGAGACTTACGTTGGTCGTATCAAGCTAAAATTCAGGAACACAGGAAGCTGACGACAATCCAGCAATTTGGGTCAGACAGTGGCAGTTTTTTATAGGCCAGCAGGGGGATCCACCTGTCACATGATGTGCCTCTGGCAGCCATTTCTTCCACTGGCAAGATTGCCAGTACTTCCACGGCCATTTACCTGACACAGCCTTCAGGCAATTTCTTCTACTGGCAAGATTTCCAGTACTTCCACAGCCATTTCCCTGACAAGTAGTGAGTGTACAGCTTGTATAACAGTGTCAATTTGCTATCCCCTCAAAATAACTTAACACACAGCCATTAATGTCTAAACTGCTAGCAACAAAAGTGAGTACACCCCTAAGTGAAAATGTCCAAATTGAGCCCAATTAGCCATTTTCCCTCCCCGGTGTCATGTGACTCATTAGTATTACAAGGGCTCAGGGGTGAATGGGGAGCAAGTGTATTAAATTTGGTGTTATTGTTCTCACTCTCTCATACTGGTCACTGGGCGTTTAACATGGCACCTCATGGCAAAAAACTCTGTGAAGATCTGAAAAAAATTAAATGTTGCTCTACATAAAGATGACATAGGCTATAAGTAGATTGCCAAGACACGGAAACTGAACTGCAGCACAGTGGCAAAGACCATACAGTGGTTTAACAGGACAGGTTCCACTCAGAACAGGCCTCGCCATGTTCGACCAAAGGAGTTGAGTGCACATGCTCATATCCAGAGGATGTCTTTGAAGTGCTGCCAGCATTGCTCCAGAGGTTGAAGGGATGGGGGGTCAGCCTGTTAGTGTTGAGATCATACGCCACACACTGCATCAAATTTGACTGCATGGCTATCATCCACAGTTTGCTGAAAACAAGCAGACAAAGGACATGGATTACTGGAACCATGTCCTGTGGTCTGATGAGACCAAGGTAAACTTATTTGGTTCAGATGGTGTCAAGCGTGTGGCAGCAACCAGGTGAGGAGTACAAAAACAAGTGTGTCTTTCCTACAGTCAAGCATGGTGGTGGGAGTGTCATGGTCTGGGGCTGCATGAGTGCTGCCTGCACTGGGGAGCTACAGTTCATTGAGGGAACCATGTACTGAGACATACTGAAGCTGAGCATAATTCCCTTCTTTTGGAGACTGGCCCGCGGGGCAGTATTCCAACATGATAATGACCGAAAACACACCTCCAAGACGACCACTGTCTTGCTAAAGAAGCTGAGGGTAAAGGTGATGGACTGGCCAAGCATTTCTCCAGACTTAAACCCTATTGAGCATTGTAGGGTATCCTCAAATGAAAGGTGGAGGACTGCAAGGTCTCTAACATCCACCAACTCTGTGATGTCGTCATGGAGAAATGGAAGAGGACTCCAGTGGCAACCTGTGAAGCTCTGGTGTACTCCATGCCCAAGAGGGTTAAGGCAGTGCTGGAAAATAATGGTGGCCACACCCAGGACTACGGCATGGTAGATTACCTAGGCAAGCTGACCGACCCAAATCAGATATGTTGTATTCCTGGGTCCCCTCTCGGTGCGCCCCAAATTTGGTGTTCCTGTCACTTATGGTTCAGGAGCAGTGCCATATCAAGTTGACCAAGATTTCCCATAGACGCCAATGTTAAAAACTAGGAACAGTGCCATGTCAAGCTGACCAAGATTTCCCATAGATGCCAATGTCTGTACTTGCGAGTATACGTACAGCGAGGGTAAATAAAGTGGGGTATGCCTGTATATATATATATACTTGTTAAATCATTTTTTGTATTTCTTTTTAGTTTTTCTAAATATATATGCGATGCGAATAGGAAAAGCCATATTTGCTCATTGCACATGGACATCATATAGGTTCAGTTTAAGGATAGTACACTTTGCTTCTTTTTCAAGTACTTTATATGTAAATTTAATCACAAAAATCCTATATAAGCTTTAGCATGTCAAAGTATGCAGTAAGGTAAAACACCTTCTCCATGCAGCTCCCTCCGCAGCCCCCTTAAATACATACCTACAGTAATTCTGATCTCGATCCAGTAATGTGCACAAGAGCCAAGGCAATCCTTATGCCCCATACACACAATCGGAAATTCCGACAGCAAAATACCGATGTGAGCTTTTGAACGGAAACTCCGACCGTGTGTAGACTTTTGCTGTCTGAATTTCCGCCAACAAAAGATTGAGAGCTGGTCCTCAAATTTCAAAAATCGAAAATCCAATCGTCTGTAGCAATTCCGACACGCAAAATTCCGACGCATGCTCGGAAACATTTCGACGCATGCTCAGAAGAAAGTTCTGAGAATTTTTGTGTGAAAATGTATAGGCAAGCCAAGCTTGAGCGGAATTCCGTCGGAAAAACCATCCAAGGTTTTTCCGACGGAAAATCCGATCATGTGTACGCGGCATAACTCTCTTTGTCCTCATTGACTCAGATATAGCAGCTAGAGCCATGGGTTCCCACTGTTGTTAATCACAGCCAGTGAGTGAAGGGAGTGGGAGGTTCAAAAGAACCGCGGACCATAGCATAATACCATTTTGGCCAATTTATTATAAAAAGAATATTGTACTTACAAACACAGACTTGTAAAAGCGTATAAAAACAAATGCCGGCCAGCACTATAGAAGCCCTTCCTCCTTCACATCGAGCGCGGTGATGTCACTGTACGCCATTTCAGACGCGTTTCGTCATACGTAGACGTTTTCAATGGGGATTTTTATTCATACCACCTAATTGTAGCCTTCTGGTTTATCATTGCCTAATCTATTTTTTTTGGTTAGCGCAGTTTTTCTTTGTACTATAATTTTTTTGTCTGTTAGGCCCTGTACACACGGGCAAGAATCTCGTCAAGAAAAACCCATCGTTTTCCCTGACAAGATTCTTGGCAAGAAACTCTTGCCGCCCGAGTGTACAGACTTTAGTTTCAAAAGAACCGCGGTTCTCTTGAAAGGAAAGAACGCGGTGACGTCATCGCGTACGACAAGCATGCGCTCGTCACATTCGATTCCGTCGCCGCCATCTTGCTTCACCCTACCTATGCCGTGGAAGCTACGGCGCATGCGTCAAAGTCATTTCGAGCATGCGCGGGTTTCCACAGCGACAGGTAAGTATACACACTCTCGGGTTTCTTGTCGGGAAACAGGCCGACAAGAATCTCGACGAGACAAAAGAGAACAGGTTCTCTTTTTTTTCTCGTCGAGATTCTGGCCAGATTTCCTGACGAGAAACCTGAAAGCCTCGTAGACACGAATGGGAATCTCGGTAAGAAGCAGTTTTCTTGCTGGTTTTTGCAGAGAAAACAGGTCGTGCGTACGAGGCTTAAGAGTGGCAATTGAACTGCCACTCAGAAGCATTCTTTCAACTGTCCACCAGTAAGGGGCATTTTTCACACTCATGTCCAATGAACTGGTTTTTATCAAGGGTTCCTTGAGGTCTGTGAATAGTTTTAAGGGTTCTTCTTAAGAGGTAAAAGAAGACTGCTGTATAGACTTGTGGTGTTAAGTTTTTATGGACCACTAGAAAGTGGTGACTAGGTTACAATTATCTTATTGTTGTAATAATTTCCCTAATGCTATTTCTACCTTAATTAATCATCGTACGGGCAGCTGGCACTTGGACGCTCATGCCCATGAGTCCTATAGTACTTGTGTGGTCTCCTTTTGTTCTATTTACTCCCTGACATTTAGCAGTGTCAAACAACTAGCAAACTAAGTGCAGCGTTTTATTTGTGTAAAGCAATTAGAAGTCATTGATCCCTATGGGAAACATATTCCAGTGTTCATAGGTATGTGTAAATTAATCTGTTTTACAGCACTTCTTGCTGCATTTTAGGATAAGAAAAAATGTCAATCTCTTCAATCATTTTCTAGGATGTGTCAAACAAAATGTTCTTTTTCAAGCACTTGTTTCATGTCTGTCTCTAGATGTGATGATCAATGGATGTAGTTACCCATTTCATTCACCACAAAGGAACTGCCAGCAAAGATGTAAAGCTAAATTACTGGAAACCTATTTTTGTTATCATCTGAAATGGCTCCACCTGAATCTGGAATTTTCTCTGCAGAAATAATGGAAAATATATCTCAAAGCATCCCAATGCATTTGAAATATGATAGTGGCATAGTTGAAAAATACATCTGTAAATATTGTTATGTTGATATTAAAGTCTAACTCCGCTTAGAAATATTTCTACTCCTTACTCATTGTCAAAACAACAATGGTGAGAGTTTCCTACAAAAGTTTGGTTCTATGTTGTAAAATGGTAGTTTAGTCCATAATGACAACTTTTTGGGAACTTTGCAGTTTTGCACTGATTTATCATGGATTTGAGAATGCTCACATTATCAATTGTGTGAATACTCACATCAGTTATTCAACCACGTGCAGATGAAATAAGTTAACCATTTTTTTCTTTTCAAATGACAGCATAATCAAAGTGAATCTTTTCACAATTTATTGTGTAAACATTTTAAAATCCTTTAGTAAATAAATTAACCTCAGTGTGACAGTTTTCTAGCAAAATAGCAGCGGCCTCTAACAGTTATAAGTTAAAGCGGAGGTTCACCCTAAAAATCATCTATATACCATTAGATCCTGCATACTGCTAACATCTACAGTATGCTGGTATTTGTTTATTTTTTCGCTGTACTTACCCTGTTATAGATCTTTTCATCCGGCTCCGAGTTCTCACTCCCACGGGGAGTAGGCGTTCCTATAAAGAGGGGTAGATGATTGACGTGTGGGTAAGGTACGCCACGCGTTCCAAAAATAGACGAACTAGGACTCTGCGCTATACGGCACCTGCGCCTGCCGTGTAGAGCTGACTGCGCAGGCGCCGTATAATGCCGAGTCCCAGATCGTCTATTTTCGGAACACGTGACATGCCTTACCCGCACGTCAATCATCTACGCATCTTAATAGGAACGCCTACTCCCCGGGACAGTGAGAACCCGGAAGCCGGGTGAAAAGTACTATAACAGGGTATGTACAGTGAAAAAATAAATACCAGCATACTGTAGATGTCAGCAATATGCTGGATGTAACGGTATATAATAGTTTTAGGGTGAACCTCCGCTTTAAAGTGAATTAAAACAAATGAAAATGTGCTAACATGCAGTTTTTTTTTACAGAAGGGACCTATTATGGGGGAAACTTACTAAGGCTTGGCTCACAGTACTGCGACCTGAAAGTCAAGTGACTTATGGTGTGACTTTGCTAGGTGGCTTGAGTACTACTTTGATGCGACTTTGAAGATTGCCTGGGTAATCTTACTGTAATATCGGATCTAAATCACATCGATATAGATGAGGATCCAACTTGGTGGCGACTTCCATTAAAGTCTATAGCAGGGGTGTCCAACCTTTTGAAGAGCGAGGGCCACTAAAGCAACTTGGTAACCAGTCGAGGGCCACAATGAGCGGAGCGTGCGGATGACAGGTCACAGCTACTCTATAGGCCCTCCGATCTGCCCAGATGAAAGGGGAAAAATTCCCTTCTGTTTTTTGGATTGGAGGTAGGCAGGCGTAAACAGGCATCTGTCGCTCTATAGAGGTGAATTGAGGGTCCCATTTGGTTGGGCTGATCAAGTGAAAAGGGCCTAAAACTGATTTCACACTGATGTGCTGCGAATTACCCACACCGCGGGTGCAGCATAGTGTACCTGTGTCTATCCTGCGGGTTAGCTGAACTTTGCCATAGACTCCACCTGTGGCAAAAGTCGATGCTGTAGAGGACGCATCGGTTTATGGGTCTCTGCTCCGCAGCCGCTTTCTTCCTCTACCACCGTCCACCAGCTTTATTCACAACACTGATGCTGTGGTATGGCGGGTCGCAACCTGCGATCTGGGCTTGCCAACTCACCATTCCAGAGCAAGAGGTCGCGGGCCACATCAGAGGGCTCTGCGGGCCACATGTGGCCCCCGGGCTACTGGTTGGCCACCCCTGGTCTATAGGTACAAGTGGAATAGAAGCTGTCTTTAAGTAGTACAGGAACCTGTAAAATTTACGGTATCCTCCCAATTTAAGGCTTCTCTTACTGCTTACTGCAGAAAGGGAACCAGGGCATACTCGAAAACCCATCCCAGGGTCCTCCACATCTGACTTTCTGTCTTAGGGGACAGCGGATGGGTGGCTTGGCTGGGAAGACTCTCATGTATCGTGGATTTGCCCCTCTCCCATTGGTGAGCATGGTGGCTATGGCGATGGGGGGGGGTCACAAGGCTGACGAGCTTCTCTCTCCTGCAGAGATTCTATCACAACCCACTTGACGAAGGATTCTAGGTGCTGGTCTGCACCCTTTCTCTTATCTGTGGTCACAGAGGGATTTGCCAGCAGGGACCAGGGCCCTACACCCCTAACAGGACTTCTCAGTCCCCCTCCTACGGCACATTGAGGGGGGGTGAGGTGAATCTTTACTGTCTGGAACCAGAGGGAGATCTGTGGTGTCTGGACCTGGAGGAGGAATGCCGGCAGTGCGATTTCAAAGAACCGCTCCTTTTGCAGAAAATGTGCAGCGGATCAGACCTAGAAGGGCGGAGAAAAAAGAGAAAAAAAAGATAGAAACATTCCCGAGGCTTTGCAGGCTTCTCCGAGATTTAAAAGCGGCTCTGCATGACGTCACCGCTAGTGCCAGGGTCCGGCGTTCATTCAAACCAGGCCTCGTTCTCGGTTTAAGTCTGCGCATACGGAGAGCAGACGTCGTGACCCGGAATAAAGAACGCAGGACGAACCAGCTGCCATGACCACAGGGAAGTAACACCAGCAGGGAGAGACAACAGGGACAGAGCCAAACAGAAGGGACAACCTTTACATACACTGCTGCCATGGATATCAAATACATTTGTCTCACCACTCCGCCCATGATCGTCAGAGGCCAAAAACACACACACACACACCGGTCTTTGTGGCAGATAAGGCACGCTTGCTGACAGCTAGGCTTTCTGGCCAGTGCACTTGCCTGCCCAAGGCCAGGCCTCAAGCTCTTCAGCGCTACTCTGCATATACACTTTATACCCCGCTAACAGCAAAGGCTTATCAGAAGGATGTGACTTCTGGTCATTCAGCCGATCCTGATCACAGGGGAGATGACTTCAGGTAGGAGAACCATCGACTTTGTCCTACGGAGGATGACAAAAAAGGAACACGGCTGGCAGCCCGGAGCAAAGATTTATGGGAGAGGTGTCCTATAGGGTAGTTATGGAGGCGGGGCAAACCCACACATATGCTGCCATAGGAGACTGTCAGGAAATGTATTTTACTACATTTCTTTGCTAAAAATAACCCAAATCGATGTATATTATTTAGACTGTGTGAAAGTTATACAGTCTACAAACTATGGTATATATTTGAAAATGTATCAATTCTATAGTACTGAGGGCCAGGACAGTACAAATACCCCCTAAATGACCCCTTTTTTAGAAAGTATACAGTCTGATGTATTTAGTGAGAGGAATTGCAAATCTAGAGTTTTCGCTTTTTTTGGAAAATGAAAAATGTAATCAAAAAATTTTTTTTTTTTACACAGTTCTTTTTTTTTTCATACTGTGCAGTACAGTGTCATCATATGACTGGTATTGCGGTGGTCAGGGACACTGATTGGCAACAGTATGTAACAAAAAAAAGTTAATATTTATTTTATTCAATATTTTATAAAAAAAAAAACTTAACATTATTTTCTTTTTCTTTACAATTGTTTTTACATATTTTCATCTGAGTATTTCAGTGATCAGGGATTCATGACAGCTAGCTTTCTGTTGACATGCTGTGATTGGCTACAGCAAATCATATGGCACAGGATGTAAGATACGATGTGATAGCTGTGGGTCAATCACAGCTTCACAATACTAAGCAAACAGCCATGAATTGAAACCATTCATGACTGTTTCATTACAATACAATCATGTGATCGCTATTGCCACCAGACACAGCGGTCACGGAATTGCGATGCTGCTGTTGTGCATGTGAAGGATGAAGTACCAGTACGTTGTTCTGCCTGGCTGGGCTGCCTACTAACAGTATATGTACTGTTAGTGGGTGGCAAGTAGTTAAAATAAGCCTGCTATAACATAAACATGTAGGCTGCTATAGATAACCTGTTTCTATGAATGCTGTAATGCTGATCTTCTAGTCCTTAATACTTTATGAGTCATTGGCTTAGAATAAGTATTTTAGTACTAGTTTTGGTATTACTTTACTTGCTCCATACATACTTGGCAGTGACTCAGAAACCGCTGAAAGAGACATCCAGAGAATAGCATTTCGAGGAGGTCAACAACGGCGACCTCCATATATCTGCAATAACAGGTTTTCCTGAAACATTAAGAGGCATTTAAGATGATTGTATATAAAATATTGATTGGTCATGTATATAAAATGTTTGGATAAAAAAAAAAAATTTTTTAGCCACGTATATATGAAATATTACATATGGATATTCTGCATTTTCATATTCTACCAAGCAAGTGGAACTTTGGGCTTTTTTTTAGATGCTTTCTAGGCTCTCCTTATTTCCACTATTGCAAAAATCCATTGTTTACAATGTCTTGTAGCGCAAGCTGAAATTTCCTAACACATGTACAGGATTCACAGCCTCATTCTCATTTCTCCTGTTCTCTACAGAGTGCTCCTCACAGAAATTCAATCAGAGGAGAAAGTCTGAAGGAGAACAACTTCTGCTCTGCTATCTCTCTACAGTATATAGCTCAAAATGCTTTGTAAATGTCGTTTCAAGATTGCACTTTTTGAAATATGTGTTTGTAAAACGAAAATGTTATATCAATAGTAAAAACAATGATATAAAACATTATTTTAGACTATGAACTTAAAATGGACCAAAAACCATTATAGTTTCCCATTAACTGCTTAGTGAGCATCCACCGTAGATATACTGCGACAGGGCGGTCGGTCTGCGCCAGCTAATGTACCTTGTACGTGATCTGACACTTTTGGGTCTGGGACGTGTGCGTGTGCCGCCGTCGACCCATTTCCGCTGTGAATGGACACAGCAGGAGCCAATCAGCAGGTCAGGCTGACACGATGTCTGCCAAGACCCACTGATCGTTCAGGGGAAAGGCAAAAGAGCAGTCTGCCTATGTAAACAATGCAGATCACTGTTCTGTGAGAGAAGAATGTGCTGATCCTGTGTTCCTGCTAAGCAGGAACATACATCTTTATACTGAATAGAAAATTCCGCGCTTTGGATTTTTCAAAAGAACTGCTGCCTCCCTATATAAAGATTTCAACTAGGCAAAATCCAACAAAATTAGATTTCAAAGAAAAGGGAAAATGGTGCTGTTCTACGAACTCAATGTGTAAATAAAGCAGAGGGATGAAGCCCTGCTTTGTGTATTAAATTAATATATAGTGATTATAAAAGAGCTCTCCAATGTGTTATAAATAAATACCAAAAATAAACTCTAATTCAATATAAAGTGATGTGTGCTGACAAAATTGAATATATACGTAAAAGGCATCAACTATAACCATATAATGATTAAAGTGACATGTGCTAGCAAAAATATATGCATAAAAATATCAACTGTAAATATATAAATTAGTGTCCATAATCCAGGAATCTCCAAAAAAGTGACATGTGCTAGCAAACATATGCATAAAAATATCAACTTTAAATATATAAAATAGTGTCCATAATCCAGGGAAATAGTGACATGTGCTTCATCCAAATAGTGACAACATATAGAGATAATTTGTGAAGACATAATACGTGACTTCTCTGTGCTCCCCTCTTGTGTTTGCACTCACCAGAGCCATTCACCCCTGCGGGGGTAGAAAGCATTTAGTAGAAGTACACTCCAGGTCCTGGTACTCTCATCGTTCACGATGTGATCCAAGTAATCGGGAGTCTCACAGAGAGCCTGACCTATCCACGGGTGTTGGGGTGTAGTTAGACTCCTTCTATCCTCCCCCTCTGCAGCGCGATCTCCAACCAATCGGATATCCACATAAAGTTTAATATAAAAAAGAAATCCTCATAGTGTGACTCCGCAAAGCTATGTTTATTTGTTAAAAAGTTCCTTTGTTTAAAAAGGGGAGCTACAATTATCATAGGACAATAGAGTAGTGATCTCCGTGATCCGGGCGTGTGTCCCACGGATCGTATTACAGAAAACCAGAAGTACCAGACGTGACGTATTGCGTACAAAGTAAGTCCTTCTTACGCGTTTCGTCATACGGACGTCATCTGAGGTGCTCAAGATCTTTATATTCCCCCAGTCAAAGCACCCCCCACAGTTAGTAATCACTCCCAGGGAACACATTTAACCCTTTTATCACCCCTGATGTTAACTCCTTCCTTGTCAGTGTCATTAGTACAGTACAGTGACATTATATATTTTTAGCACTGATCACGGTATTGGTGTCACTGGTTCCCAAAAAGTGTCACAAGTGTCAGTTAGGTGTCCGATTTGTCCGCCGCAATATCGCAGTCCTGCTGTAAATTACTGATCACCACCATTACTAGTAAAAAAAGAAAAAAAAATATTCTATAGTTTGTAGACACTACAACTTTTGCAAAAACCAATCAATATGCATTGGGATTTTAACACATATATGTAGCAGAATACATATTGACCTAAATTGATGAAGAAATCAGATCTTTTTTTTTCCTTTTTTTTATTGGGATAGTTTTATAGCAGAAAGTAAAAAAATATTAATTATTTTCCAAAATTCTTGGTCTTTTTTGTATATAGCGCAAAAAATAAAAATCACAGAGGTAATCAAATACTACCAAAAGAAAGCTCTATTTTAAGGGAAAAAAGGACATCATTTGTTTTTGGGTAAAGCTTTGTACGTCCGTGCAATCGTCAGGTAAAGTAACGATGCAAGCACGCTTCCTTTGTTCCTTTGTTCCTGTAAGTAGACTACAATAAATACTGTATGTTTTTACCTTTACGGGCTTCACTATTATTGCCTCTTTCTTCTTTCTTGGGTAACTTCCTGTTGATGATTGTATATTATACCCATCTGGTCTTGTGAGTCCTGGAGGTCTTTCTGATGTTAATGATTCTGGATATCCCCATGATTGATCTGTCAAGTTTTAAGTATTGCATCCACCATTGATCCTCTGCATTGTATGATTACATCGCCTGTTGTTATATCTTTCTGGTAATCAGATTGAGAGCACGTTGGTGTGGTGTGCCTTCTTTTTGCACATTGAAGTTTGGTGGAGGTTTCATATCGGCTTCACAGCAGTTTTCATCTCACACTGTTTTTACATGGACTGTCACATTATCAGTTTTTCACTGAAGCGCTGCACTTTGGACTATAAAGTAACGCAGTGCCGTATCGCAAAAAATGGCCTGGTCATGAAGGGGGGTAAACCTTCCAGAGCTGAAGTGGTTAAAGCAAAATAAATCACACCTAGAGTAACTAGCAAGCCTAGAGTAACTACAAACACGCTACAGAAAAGATTTATATTGTGATACACACCCGGCCCTAGGACACGCTTGACGATATATTGACTACAAGCGGTCTATAACTAATTTACCCTCACTGCTGGTACCCTTCAATTGGTCCTTCCCAGTGTTGCTTCTGGCGGTTCCCTCTCGGTCCCTGCCCATTACCAGTTAGGTCCTAGGGCCATAAACTTTTGAATATTTTACACAGTCACCACAGATCCTCACCTTGTTGGGGCATCCTTACCACCTCACACTCCGTGTGAGATTTTCTCTCCACGCTGGGCTTGTGCTCCCCCAAGTGAGTGAATTTGTGTGCACAGACCAATATCTCCTGATGAAGCTACCACAAGTAGCGAAACTAGTAGAGATCGTGATCTATATGACCCCCTCCGCTTCATCGCTGCCCGCAAACTAGGGCTGTATACCATCTCTATGATGTGTTGGCTGGTCGTATAATCTAACTGTTTTACATTATTACTGTTGTAATTTTAAAATACTGTGTACTCCTCAATTCCCTTATGTTACTTTTAATAAATTGAAACTTTTTTACCTTTACTATATTCTTCTGCATAATTGATTTACCTAGTACCGATATAGTCCACCAGCCCCCATATACCCCCCCTGGCTTCCTTGGGCTTCTGGGGTCCCAACGAACCCTATCTCTATTCAACGTTACAGAAAAGAACATTACCCATAATGGCATGCTGCACAAATTATAAGCCACTCAAACCATGTGCATGCATGTAAAATGTGAAACAGTACAGAAATTGCTAAAATGTATATATGAAATACATTTTTTTTTATAAAATATACCACACATTTGCAATATGTCACAAACCATTTTGTGTGCATCCACTACAATTTTTACTTAAGCTTCTCCGCGTGTCATTTTATTAATTTCGGCGGCGCTTTCACCATCTTCTAACATATGCACATTCATATCTCCTATCGAGCCATATTTGGCCAGGCTCCAAATTAAAAACAAAATCTAAAACCCTCGTTTTAGAAAAAGAGCGGGTCTGATCATCCGCAGTTTTCATAATTGCTCTGTCCTTCTTTCAATGGCTAATTTTTTTCCAGCCATGTAACAAACTTAATGTCCTGACTTGGCAATTTCGTTCTCAATGTGACATTAGCTTTTGCTAAGTATTTCACAATGTCCTCATCAATTTAGTAACAATGAGTGACATGCCAAGTCAGCCTACAACTGTGCTATCTGAAGTGTTACCTCATACATAACATCAGGAACAGACTGATTTTACAAGAGTGCCTTTTGTGCAATTGTTCTTTTAACCAAATTAAATATAATTACATATTTTCTCAGATTTGTAAAACGGACTAATGCATTGAATTAAAGGATATTGCCTCTCGATGCATACAGCTGTGTCAAGGTTAATGTTTAATCCTCTGCATTTAATCTGTGGACTTCTTTAAAGAAGTCACTATTCTATTGTTGGCTTTCTACAGCTTATCTGTAGGTGTTCTATTCTGTTGGCCCCAGTGGGTGACCTTCACCAAAGGATGGCTTGGAGGGGCCGGCAGCAGAAAAAGGCAGAGCTGCTATCAATCAATAAACCGGCAAACTAAATGGTATTTTGAGCTTGCCTGCAGGGAGGATGAGAGTACTTTGCCAGATTTTTGGGTGCTCATCCTGCAGCTTTACATTTTTGATTAGAAGTCAGTTGGGAATTAACACAAAAAACAATGCCTCTTCGCTTGAAGGGAATGCCAGACAACCACTTAAAGCTGAAAATGGCTTTAAAATGGCTGCATAGGACTTTTTCTAGCATATTACAACTTACAAAAAGGCATTTTAGTACATCATGCAAAACGGTACTATATTTTTAAACAATCTTCTTTAAAATGACTTAATGCCATCCCTCTTGCTATCTTATCTGAAAGCACCAGTGCGTTAGGGCTGTTGCAAGCTTTATTTTGCACACTCTCTCATGTCACATTTATTTAAAATGATTAAAATCAGCTTTTCAAATTCTTCATCCTGCATTTCCTCATTAATTGGATTTAAAAAAAAAAAATCTTCTATTGGCTGACCTCATCCAATAAAAAAAATGAGCCGAATGAAAAAGAAGGATGATATCTTTGGGCCAGATTCACAGAGCAAGTACGCTGGCGTATCTACTGATACTCCGGCGTACTTTCAAATTTGCCGCGTCGTATCTTTAGTTTGAATCCTCAAACCAAGATACGACGGCTTCTGGCTTCGATCCGACAGGCGTACAGCTTCGTACGCCTTCGGATCGTAGGTGCAATACTTCGGCGCCCGCTGGGTGGAGTTTGCGTCGTTTTCCGCGTCGGGTATGCTAATTAGCTTTTTCCGTCGATCCACGAAGGTACGCGCGGCCGTCGCATTCTCTTACGTCGTCGCTAGTCGGCTTTTCCCGGCGTATAGTTAAAGCTGCTATTTTGTGGCGTATAGATAGACTTGCCATGTTAAAGTATGGCCGTCGTTCCCGCGTCGAATTTTAAAATAATTTTTTTTGCGTAAGTCGTCCGTGAATAGGAAAGGACGTAACTCACGTCTAAGTTCAAAAAATGACGTCAGTCCAAAGTCATTTCGCGCAAAGCACGGTGGGAAATTTCGAAATGGAGCATGCGCTGTTCATTCGGCGCAGGGACGTGCTTCATTTAAATGAATCACGCCCCCAACCCGCCCAATTTCAAATACGCCGCCAGAAAAACACTACGCCGCCGTAACTTATGGCGCGAAATCACTGAGGATTCGAAATTTCGCCAGGTAAGATACGGCGTAGCGTATCACTGATACGCGGCGCAAGTGCAAATGTCTGTGAATCTGGCCCTTTGTGTCTACAAAAACGGAATAAAGTCAAATTTTTTAAGTTAAAGCGGTGTTCCACCCTAAAGTGGAACTTCCGCTCATCTGATTCCTTCCCCCCTCTGGTGCCACAATTGGCACCTTTCTGGGGGGGGGGGACAGGTTACCTATCTTTGACAGGTATCCTTTCCCACTTCCGGAAGTCTGGGCCGTGGCCCGTGACGTCACTGCAGGGCTCTCTCCTCCTCCCCCGGCCACTGGGCCAATAGAAGAGAGGAGGGGGGCCTTGTGCATGCGCAGTAGGGTTCCCGCAGTGAAGCCGAAAGGCTACAGTGCCGGGTTCCCTTATCCGCAATGGTGGCGGCAGCACCCGACAGCTGCTGGAAACCTCAGCTGCGGTGCCGACATCGCTGAACTCCAGGACAGGTAAGTGTCCATTTATTAAAAGCCAGCAGCTGCAGTATGTGTATCTGCTGGCTTTTAATGTTTTATTTTTGGGCCGGAACACCGTTTTAAAGAGATTGTAAAGCCTTAAAGTGTTACAATTCTTCTATACAGTAGTTCCCTCGGGTATATAAAAGTAAAGCCCTGTACACACTATCGGTTCGTCCGATGAAAACAGACCGATGGACGTGTGTGGGCCCCATCGGATAAAAAAAATAGAACATGTCTTAAATTTTTCCTATGGATAAAAAAACGATAGAAAAAAACGATCGTCTGTGTGGAAGTCCATCGGTCAAAAATCCACACATGCTCAGAATCAAGTGACGCATGCTCGGAAGCATTGAACTTAATTTATATATATATATATTTATATATAGTGTCAGAAGGGCAGAGTTTGGTGCCAATCGTTTTAATTTTTATTATTGTTTACAATATTTTTTTTTACATTTGATTAGGAGCCCCATTAGGGGGCTTTGGTGAAATATCAAGGATCTAAACAGGGGGAATCTGCAACACACATGGTGATTATAGTGTGCCCAGGCACACCTGGTACACCCTGTGCGCACGCCTATGCCTGAGACCTTGTAACACGAATGAGTCACATGACACCGGGGAGGGACAATGGCTAATAGGGCCCAATGTGGACATTTTCACTTAGGGGGTGTACAGACATTTGTTGCCAGTGGTTTAGACATTAATGGCTGTGTGTCAAGTTATTTTGAGGGGACAGCAAATTTACACTGTTATACAAGCTGTACACTCACTACATTATATTGTAGCAAAGTGCAATTTCTTCAGTGTTGTCACATGAAAAGATATAATGAAATATTTACAAAAATGTGAGGGGTGTACTCACTTTTGTGAGATACTGTAAGCGCAGGCTTGGCAAAAAACACAAATGTCTGAGCTTTGTGCTGTGGCTGAATGGCAGCTCTGTACATCCACAGGTATAAACAAAGCAAAGAAAGAGCATTTCCCTGCAAACAGAGATCTGAGCAGTTGCTTGTCTTGAGTCATTGGAGTCACAGGGACCTCAAAAAGAGGAAGTCTTCAATTTCTCTGAAAGATATATATATATATTTTAAAACTACTAATTCCTAACACTTGTGGAGTTCAGGATTTTATTGCAGTGCAGTGCAGTGCAATTTGCAATATAGGTTAATGAAGGATACACAAAACTAGGTACCTATTTTGTAAAAATACAATTATTATATATGTGGACTAATGATCAAATTCACTTTAACCAGCTGTCTTATGGCTAGAAAGCTTTGTGTCTTATTCCTTAGAGTATCAAGAAGTTACTGTGAGCTAAAGCTGAAAATTCTAGCTGGATAATTGTGCACTTACGGTAGACGTACATGAGTAGATTTCTCAACAAGAATGATAGGAAGTGAAACTTCTAGCTGTCCTTGAATGATTTGAATTTGTCCTACACATGGATGTGGTACATGTGGTAAAAGCTTTTTTCCTTTTGCTGAACAGAGAAGGAAATAATAAGATATCATCTGTAAACATATTTTGCAATGTGTTTGAAAGTCTCCTTTTGTGCTATTGATCACTACTAGCTATTGAAGGCAATGATTTCAGCATACTAGCCATCAGTTTCACCCATTCAATACTAAAATTAACTGAATCTTTTTTTATTCACTGGGTCACATATTGCAAGTGTTTTATTAATACAGACCAGAGGGTAGGGCTTTGCTTCATGGGCACAGCTTTTAATATGTGAACCCTTGGTGCTGACTGAGATTAAGACAATGGGGTTTAAATACCACAGATTTATATCTTCAGATGTTGACATGAGTATCAACTACATACAATAAGAAGACATATGTAGAAAACAAAAGGATTTATAATCCCACCCCCTCCAGAAATGTAAAGTCAGCAGCTACAAATACTGTAGTATGGTCTCCTATAAGTGGGGATATGTACCTGTTGAAAAGTGCCAAATATGGCAGCGGAGGGGGAAGGAAGCAAACATACTGGCCAAGGGGGAGAAGAGGGAGGCCCATCAGCACCCGCAGAGATCCTAGAGGCATTGAAATAATATGATGCAAATTAATACACCTGTAAAAAACAGAACAAAAAGGGGGGGAAGTCCCCCAAAGATAAGAAAAACCCCCCACAAAGAATAAATATTATGAACAATAAATAAAATTAAACTAAGGGATTTATAAAGCGGAGCTCCACCCCCCCCCCTCCAAAAATTTAAAGTCAGCAAGCTACAAATACTGTAGTATGGTCTCCTAGAAGTGGGGATGGGTACCTGTCAAAAACAGGTACCCACTCCCCCCAAAAAGTGGCAAATGTGACAGCGGAGGGGGGAGGAAACAAACAAAGGGAGCTTCCCCTTTTGGGTGGAGCTCCGCTTTAAGGTGCCAAGTAACATTACCAAGTTAAAAAAAATATGTTGCTTTTAACATTTAAATATATAAATGTTAAAAGCAACATTTTTTTTGAATAGAATAGAATTTTATATATTTTAATTGCTTATGTTATGTTATGTGGCACCTTAAAAATCCCTTTGTTTTCTAAATACATCTTCTAATTATATTTGGTGGAATGTGGTGCCTTTGATTCTCGGACACCTGGCAATCTAATATATCAACTACATACACTTTCACAGTTTTATTGAAGATTATTTATGCCAATATGAACACATTCTTCACTATAAAATCTGCAATTAGGCCCTTATATGCAATTAAAGCCAGACTCCAGAAGTTGGGAAGTGTTAACCTCATTATTGGTTAACACTTATGATTATGTCACTCCATTCAAGAGATTCCCTTCAATGTGTGCCTTAGTGTCCACTAAGAGATCAGGACGAGAAGTGAGGGGATGGGGGTCACACAGCAATAAAAATCTGACCAAATGACTAAACCTTTCTCCACTGTTCCAAGATATAGTATGTTTATGTTTCTGTCTCTATTCACATTTCAGATTTCTCATCACTTTGTCCCCCTCACTCCCTGTTACAAGGACATAAAGTGAGAGAAAATCTTCACAATGGGTACATAGACTGCTATAAATTTCCAAGAGAATATCTAACCCTTTCTACCTCTGTCTGGCATTGAGCTTTAAATCTGAACTTCAGGCAGAAATTTAAAACAGCAACGTATGAAGTTATGCATTTATTAAAAATGATTAAAGCTGAACTCTAGGAACACATAATAGGCACAAGATAATGCAGCCTTATAACTATAAATACATAATTAAATATTTTTTTGTAATGCAAACAGTGTATGTATCAAAATTTGACCTGGTATCAGATTTTTGCAGTCTGTGTACGACGGGGTTCAAGTATGAGAAGAGGAAGCAGCACTTCTGCTGCTTCTCCTTTTCCTTTTAAGTCATAGGCTGTCTGGGAAAAGTGGGCTAAATGATGCCAGCAGTCAGAAAAAGTACTGTGGGGGACAGCTTTAGGCTAAAAGTGAACATTGCAACAAAAATGTGTTATTTTTTATAAAACATAGCGTGACTTGACACTATCCATGGTGCCAGCATCCCAATGATTTTGGGTGCAAGGAAAATACAGACACCATATAACAAACAGGCAATAAATTAAAATAACAAAGCTTTTTTTATTCTAAAGTTAAAACCATACAATGTGGAAAATGTTCACAGGTCATATAATGTTACATAAAGTATAAAGCTTGCAAAACTATATAGTATATCTGGGTGTGACACATATACCAGCATGTAACTCTCATACATAACAAATATATGGCTCACGTTCCATGCATCACTGATATATTACCCAAATGCCCAACAGGTTTTAAGAATTATTATTATTATTATTATACAGGATTTATATAGCGCCAACAGTTTGCACAGCGCTTTACAACATCGGGGAAGACAGTACAAATACAATACAATACACAGGAATAAGAGGGCCCTGCTCGTTAGAGCTTACAATCTAGAAGGGAGGGTCAGGTGGAACAAAGGGTAGTGGACAAGATGGAAAGAAAAACAGTTGTTAGGTGTGGGTAGGATAGGCTTCTCTGAAGAGAAGGGTTTTCAGGGATTGTCTAAAAGCTAATAGAGTAGGAGATAAGCGGACAGATTGGGGTAAGACATTCCATAGGTTGGAGAGGCTCTGGAAAAGTCATCGAGGCGAGCATGGGATGAGGTGATGTAGCTAGGGGCAGAGTTGTGGATGGCTTTGTAGGTAGTCGTTAGTATTTTGAATTTAATTTGTTGGGTGAGCGTAAGCCAGTGGAGGGATTGACAGAGAGGAGTAGCAGAGGCAGAGCGATTAGTAAGGTGGATGAGTCTGGCAGCAGCATTCATGACGAATTGAAGGGGGAAAGAGTATGTAGGGGTAAGCCAATGAGGAGGGAGTTATCAGTTAGCAGTAATCAAGGCGAGAGATGACAAGGGAGTGAATAAGGCTGCATTCACACCTGAGCGTTTTGTCGCCTGAAGCACGACGCTCAAAGACGCTAGAGGGGAAAAATAACATTATTCTCTATGGAGATGGTTCACACCTCCACGCCGAACGCCGAAACGCCGAACGCCTGAAGCTCAAACAAGTTCCGGACCCTTTTTTGTCGCGCGTATCGGGCGGTTTGGGCGTATTTGAGCGTTTCCATTTCCCATAGAAAGTAATAGAAACGCTCGATTCAAGCGAATAGCGCAACAACGAGCGTTTGCTACGGGCGTTTCGTTGCTTTAATCAATAGAACTTTTCACCCAGGCAGAAGATTAAAAAAACCTACCAACATAGCAACAAGTGATGAAAAGATGATAATTTTTCCTATTGGCTAAAATAAAAAAAGTCGAAGTACAAAAACGTCGGACAACGCTGTATGCAAACGCGCAAATAAGCATGAATACGCGCGACAAAACGCCAGAAAAAAACGCTGAAAAAAACAACTGAACGACCGACGCTCAGGTGTAAATGCAGCCTTAAGAGCTTTGTTGCGTCGTTGGTTAGAAAGGGGTGTATTTTGGAGATGTTGCGGAGGTTGAGGCGGCAAGATTTGGACAGTGATTGGATGTGGGGCTTAAAGGAGAGTTCACGAGTACACCTAGAACCTTGGCGTGTGGGGATGGGCTGATAGTTGTGCCATCGATTTTGACAGAGAGATCAGGGGAAGAGTGGGGGAGGAAAAATTATAAGTTTGGTTTTGGATAAATTAAGTTTGAGGAAGTAGTGTGACATCCAGACTGATATATCTGATAGTAAATTAGTGATACGTGAAGAGAATGACGGAGTGAGTTGAGGGGTAGAGAAATAGATTTGAGTGTCGTCAGCCTAAAGATGGTGACAAGGGTGACCCAGGGTGGAGGTGTAGATTGAAAAAAGGAGGGGTCCAAGAACAGAACCTTGGGGGACTCCAACAGAGAAAGGAAGAGGAGAGGAGGAAGTCGAATTGTAAGTAACGCTAAAAGTGCGGTTGGATAAGTAGGTAGAGAACCAGCAAAGAGTACAGTCGCAGAGATCAAAGGCATGGAGTTTTTTAAGGAGGAGGGGGTAGACAACTGTAAAAGAATTGCTCTTCCTCGAGGGAACCCCGAAGGACCTTCATATGGTAAATAAAAAAAATAGTGAAGACTATACAGGCAGTCCCCGAGTTACGAACACCCAAGTTCCGAATGACTCCTACTTACGAACGGCTGCATGTACTGCATGGCCAGAAGAGCCCCAGATAACATAACAAACGCCCAGAATATTCCACATCCTTGCACAGGCGGATGTTACACTTACGAATGCAGTGTTCCGACCAGAAGTACACTTACAAATACAGTGTTGCGACTTACGAACAACTTTGACTTACGAACAAACCTACAGTCCTTATTGTGTTCGTAATTTAGGGACTGCCTGTATAAGGTTATACCAGTCAGTGCCATATTGTAGTTGTAGTTGCAATTCTACTTACAAAAATGGTAGGTAGATGATACAAACAGTATGTAGGAAAATATCCTGCAAGTATGAATTAAAAGCACACCACTCTGTGCTTCCCCATACCCAGTGGCGTAGCGTGGGTTGTCAGCACCCAAGGCAAGTAATTTGCGTCCCCCCCTCAAACCTGCAGACTTTTAGCACTCCCTGAGTTGCTTCCTTTCCTACAATAATGCTAACCTACCTGATTCCTACACTGACCAACCTGATTCCTAGTCTGCCCACTAATCTCCACTACACTGCCCACCCCAGTACACTATACTGCCCACTAAACTCCACTACACTGCCCATTAAACTCCACTACACTGCCCACTAAACTCCACTACACTGCCCACTAAACTCCACTACACTGCCCACTAAACTCCACTACACTGCACACCCCAGTCCACTACACTGCCCACTAAACCCTACTACACTTCCCACCCCACTAAACTGCCCACTAAACCTCACTATACTGCCCACTAAATCCCACTACACTGCCCACTAAACCCCACTACACTACCCACTAAACTCCACTACACTATACTGCCCACTAAACTCCAATACACTATACTGCCCACTAAACTCCACTACACTATACTGCCCACTAAACTCCACTACACTATACTGCCCACTAAACTCCACTACACTATACTGCCCACTAAACTCCACTACACTGCCCATTAAACTCCACTACACTGCCCACCCCACTACGCTATACTGCCCACTAAACTCCACTAAACTCCATTACACTGCCCACTAAACTTCACTAAACTTCACTACACTGCACACCCCAGTACACAATACTGCCCACTAAACTCCACTACACTATACTGCCCACTAAACTCCACTACACTGCCCTTAAAACTCAACTACACTGCCCACCCCAGAGATCTTAGAGGCATTGAAATAATATGATGCAAATTAATACACCTGCAAAAAACAGAAAGAAAAACAACAAAGGGGGAAGTCCCCCACACATAAGGAAAACCCCCACAAAGAATAAATAGTATGAACAATAAATAGAATCAAACTAAACTTCACATAGTAGGCAGGGATCCATTTAGTGGCATGGCCGACCACAGCCCAACACACAGAGGCGCCAGCAGTGGCAGCCATGCCACAGAAGAGGCCCCTTAAATGTGCCCAAACAGGAAGCAGAAGCTTTGCCAGAATACATAACAAATTTGCAGTGGTGCCGAAACTCTTGTATTCTTGTATACACAATAATAATGTGCCTGATCATCAACTGTTGTAGTTTTCTTTTTTTGGGGTGGGTGGAATGGCTTTCACTGCTCGGCAGGGGGCCTCCTCTGGACTATTAGTTCACCTTTTTATTTTTTCTGTGGCGGTGAACTAATATTTTAAATATCTGCAGGGAATACTTATTCAGTATTCTTATTTGTATTTGTTTTTATCTTGCAAATGATAAAAAATATGCATCCACCTTTACATCAATGTTGATTTACAAATATATAACTCAAACATAACTGTGAATGAATAGGTGAGATTTTATTTTTAATAGTAAGCAAGACACCTGCCGGGCCCCAAGTCTATAAATTTGAAAAATAATTTGCAGTCAGTTGCTTTACTGATCCCAATTCGGCACTCTTGAGCAGCGCATTGCTTTTATTGCACTCTGTCAGACACACTCAGCCTCCCCCCAGAGATACACTCTGCATCATTGGAAGCAGCAATGAGAATGCTTATCCTCTTGATGTATACAACAAAATATCCATCTTAATATGCAACACAAGATACAACATCTGTCCATCCTCACTGTGGGTAATGGGGCTATGCATTCAAACTTGTGCTGATGCCATGACACTTTTTTCTTGTTCTAGGATATAACAAGGTTTTTAACAGAAGGAGGGAGTAGATTGAAAGTTTGGCTTTAAAGCTATCTGAATCACCAGCCTGTAACAAGCACAGAGATAAGAGATTCTGATTTTCTGTACTGTATACAGGCAGTCCCTGGGCTACAAACAAGATAGGGTCTGTAGGTTTGTTCTTAAAGGGGTTGTAAAGGTTTGTCTTTTATTTCCTAAATTGGTTCCTTTAAGCTTGTGCATTGTTGGTTCACTTACCTTTTCCTTTGATTTCCCTAAATGTTTTTTGTTTGAATTTCTCACTTCCTGTTTCTCCTCAGTAAGCTTTCCACCATCATCCGAGCGGTGAAAAGTCATTTAGAACAGCTTACTGAACACCTTACTGAGGAGGAACAGGAAATGAGAAATTCAGACAAAGAAAACAAATAAAAAAAACATTTAGAAGGGAAATTGAAGGAAAAGGTAAGTGAACCAGCAATGCACTAGCTTAAAGTATGTGTATATTGTGTCACCGGCGCTCATCAATATTGTGAATGTGTTTAGTGTTTTTTCATACACATATATTCAAGTGGACTGCGGCAGTACAGTGAACACCTCAAACTATTGAGGTGTGTGAAATTTGTGAAAAAGAGAATATATATATATATATATATATATATATATATATAAAAATATTTAAATATATAAATATATATATATATACATATATATATTACTGCGCTGATCCTGTAAAATTACCAACAGCTTAAAGCGGAAGTAAACCCATCGATCTAACAGTTTCAAAATGCAGTTAGATTTCTGGCATGCCGGGATTGCTAACTGTGACATTGGTTGTGCTCTCAACCAAACGGTCAAACCATCCAATGGCTGGTGTCATAACTGATCACATGTGCAGCATCATGGCAGTTGAAGATTAAACATAGGCCAAGATGGAAGCTTCCTTGCCTGAAAATGATAGGTGGGTTTACTTACACTTTAAATAAATATGCCCCCAAAAAATCTTAAATATATGAAAAAGTCATACAAATCAAATCAATACACCAAAAAAATTTGTATACACCAAAAAATAAGTGCCGAGATAAATTCAATAAGTAAAAAAGTAAAAACGTCCAATGCTCCTCAGAGACAGAAAACTTGTATGGATTCCATATGGTGAGTACATCAAAATAGTGAATCTTCCACCAGTTGTGCTACCGCCACCAATTTCAAAAATGCACACTCACCAGACCAAAATATAACAATCGCCTATAGGGACAACCAGCAAGCTGTTTCCCAGGTGTGTAATGGACGTTTCCTCTCTTTGCAGCCCTCTCACTGCACTCCTTTTCCCATGGGATGATGTTTATAGTTCTCTTAAAGCAAAGGACTCAACATAGTGTAGTATGCTCAAATAATGTCGCTTTATTAAAATGAACGTTAAAATGCACTCACATTGTATTGTGCCTGTCAGACCGGCACCAGTCTCTCCAGCGTTACCGAGCTCCACTAACGTTCTATCGTGTGTTTGTTATCCGACGGTGTGTGCTCCATGCCTCGGTTCCTAAGAGGTTCAGCGGCAGGCCGGCGGATAACAAACACACGATAGAACGTTAGTGGAGCTCATTAACGCTGGAGAGACTGGTGCCGGTCTGACAGGCACAATACAATGTGAGTGCATTTTAACGTTCATTTTAATAAAGCGACATTATTTGAGCATACTACACTATGTTGAGTCCTTTGCTTTAAGAGAACTATAAACATCATCTCATGGGAAAAGGAGTGCAGTGGGAGGGCTGCAAAGAGAGGAAAGGTCTATTACACACCTGGGAAACAGCGTGCTGATTGTCCCTTTAGGCGATTATTATATTTTGGTCTGGTGAGTGTGCATTTTGGAAATTGGTGGCGGTAGCACAACTGGTGGAACATTCACTATTTTGATGTACTCACCATATGGAATCCATACAAGTTTTCTGTCTCTGAGGAGCATTGGACTTTTTTACTTATTGAATTTATCTCGGCACTTGTTTTTTGGTGTATACATATTTTTTGGGTGTATTGATTTGATTTGTATGACTTTTTCATATATTTAAGATTTTTTTGGGGCATATTTATTTAAGCTGTTGGCAATTTTACAGGATCAGCGCAGATATATATATATATATATATATATATATATATATATATATATATATATATATATATATATATATATATATATATATATATATATATATATCTTCTCTCTTTTTCACTAGCTTAAAGTAACCTATTTAGAAAAAAAAAAAAAAAAAAACCTTTACAACCCCTTTAAGTTGAATCTATTTGTAAGTCGGAACTGGTACATCCTTTAAATGTAGCTCCAATCAAAAAAACAATTCCTAAGCTTTTTGGATAGCATAGGGAAGGGTTATCACCCCTGTAACATTTGTTTTGCTGTCTGCCCCTGTCCAGAACATTTCACCTCACTTTCTGTCCCAATGACAATTGGATTTTGAACATTTTTGGTTGTTGTGGAAACAAGCCTTGGTGATAAAGCATCAGTGGAGGTATCTTTTTCCCATAATAACACTTACAAGAGTGAATTTCCCTTCCCTGGGGTAGATTGCTTCTCATTTTCTGTTGTCTCCCTCCATTTGTAAGTAGGAGTCGTTTGTAAGTCGGATGTTTGTAACTAGAGGAACACCTGTTCTTGTTCTAGGCCTGTGACTCTCTGAAATCAGGCACAGCCAGGCATCTAGCATTTTCATAAGGAATGGTAGCCCCTGCATTTCTCCCATGACAGAGTCACTTTAATAAACCAATGGGGATTAACAACTTTTATCACTCCACCTGTAGTTTTACAGGGATACTCCTCTTCGCCTCAGTGCAAACACAGTGATAATACTGTATATACCCAGAGACCCATCAGATTGTTAAATCCAGCTTCTAAAAAAGGGAATCATCCATTGATTTCCTGTATTCCTGTTTTGTGCATTTGGAACACATCAAATGCAGGTCAGCAAAATCCCATTGACTCTATTTGAACAGTACACATGGCAGTTCTCAGGCTGCATTTGACCTGTTTTGCATTGTGCTGTGTTTGTTTTGACGCAGCATGTCCAGGTTAGTGGTGTATGAACTGCATGCAAAGCAGGCCAAACATAGTCCATCTGTGTTTATATAGCAAAAACAGCATTTGACAAGAATGCTCATCCACATGAGCTCCAAGAATGTTACCTTGATCTTGGCTTCACTTCCTAGTAAGTCAGTGGCCTGGAACAAGTATGCTGGTAGAGGGTTTCGACTTTTCAGACTTCTCTGGCTGTGTAAACGGGGACATGGCAGATGTAATAGGGCTTTGGGTAGAGATATAATACCACTTTGGCACGGCGGAACTTTATAGGCACACCACAAGTTTAAAGTAAAAAATTATAGCTTATTACACATCTAAAATCTTTTCTTTTAAAATCAATATTACACAGGACCAATGAGGCGATTTGATGATTGAGGAGGCCTTGTTTTGGGTTGTGGTGGGATTTACAGCGAGGTTCTTTCTTGCTGGTCCTGGAAAGCCTGTTTGTAAGAGAAATTGCTGCACTAGATAATCTCGCCTTCTTATAATCCTTTATAAAACTGCTAATTTGATCCATTTATGATTAACTTGACCTGTGTGGGGTCCTCCTGTGTGATGATGCCCTAGGTGGGACTTGATCACTGGCCTTGCCTGTCCATTTGGGCTTTGGTCATTGGTCTCCTAGTCGGTGCATATTCAGAAATGTTCATCTATTTCGCTTATAGCTCTTGATGAAGTGAATACATTCCAGGGAACGCTTTAAGCTTGTGGAATGAAATATCTAAGTATGCTAGTTTGTATTTATATGCAATGTCTGACTATAAATATATTAATGTAATTGGAAATTTTGACAAGTAAATTACCCATTTTGATGTAAACAAGATTTTATCTGTTATGAAACTGATAAAAAATATTTTAAAATAAAAGATTTTTTGATGTACAGTACATTTTATCATTTTTAACTGTTAACTTGTGGTTTGTCTTTAAAGTCTTGCCATGCCAAAGCGGTATTAGGTCTTTCAAGTTAAGTAGGGATGTGGCATGTATAGGCAAAACCTTGTTACTTTGGGTAGAAATGGAAGGGCAAGGAAGACACCAGCACAGGTAATTGCATAGATGACTCCTTACAATATCCAGGTCAGTGCACCTAGCAGCACTTTACCATACCTAAAGGGAGCATGTCCAATAATGCTAGACCTTCTAGTCTCATAAGACTCATTGGTCATCATAAGGCACCTCTGAATCCTGGTAAAGCATATGGAATGCCCTCTAGGATTTGCCAGTCACATATACTGCATCTGCAGTGAGGTTCTGTCACCTCACTGCAAATATATGCTGCAAGCTTGTTATAGGTCATTGACCAAGATAGTAAAGCAAAGATCACAATGATAGCCCCAAAGACAGGTCCCATTTTTCAATCCTTGTGTGTTCACTTTTAGGGTTCCCATACACCTGCAGCTTAAGAGTTCTGCATTGCCACGTGCAGATTGTTTTATAACTTCCTTGGCCATCAATGTCGATTTAATCATTTTGGGCAGAAAACAATAGAAATGTTTGTTTAAGAGCTGTATAAATGTGCAAATGCAGCAATCCAATGGTTAAAACCAATCATTAGCAGCAGACACAGAATGAGCCTGGGTTCACACTTGTCCGACAAACGCTCCGACATTGGAAGCTCATGTCGCATGACGTGTGAAAATCAATGGTTCCCTATGGGAGCCGTCTTAACTGGTCCGACACATGTCGGTCCGACTTTGAAAATGCTCCCTGTAATACTTTGGTACGACTTTGATCCTATCTCAGCCCATTGAATATCATTGAAGTCGGATGAAAGTAGGATCCTTGTCCTTACCATCCGACATTTGACATCCTATATGGTGATTACAGCAGCAGTAAAAAGAATTTATCTCACACTGGGATTGTTTTGATTGGTCAAAGAACAAGTCATACTATAACAAAGTCGGAGCAAAGTCGTATCCTGTTCATTCAAGTGGGATGGATGTAGGACCGATGTAGGACTGATGTCGCAGAGCAAAGTAGGATGAAAGTCATATGACTGTTGTGTAGCATAGTGTGAACCCAGCCTAAGGCAGAATGGGTCCTAGCCATGCTATCAGCCTTTGCACCCATTCATCCCTTTGATTGACATTGATTGCAATAAGTGAAGAGATCCCATTTGCACTGTCTGTACCAGCATGGCTAGCCTCATCAGACAGCAACTGCCTACGGGCTCTTTCAGACAGGCATTGAATTCTAAATCAGCCTTCAGGCTGGGTTCACACTTGTCCGACAACCGCTCCGACATTGGGAGCTTATGTCGCATGACGTATGAAAATCAATGTTTCCCTATGAGAGCCGTCTTAACTGGTCCGACACAAGTTGGTCCGACTTTAAGGCTGGGTTCACACTGATACAACACGACAGTCATTTGACTTTCATCCTACTTTGCT
This sequence comes from Rana temporaria, assembly GCF_905171775.1. Classification (NCBI taxonomy): domain Eukaryota; kingdom Metazoa; phylum Chordata; class Amphibia; order Anura; family Ranidae; genus Rana; species Rana temporaria. Next base: position 233,037,268 of record NC_053489.1, read on the forward strand.
CTGGTAATAAAAATTGTAATAAGCGTATATAGATTGGTTTGTGCAAAAGTTATAGGGGATAGATTTATAGCATTTTTATTATTATTAATTTTTTTTACTAGTAATGGTGGCGATCTGCGATTTTTATCAGGTCTGCGACATTATGGCGGACACATTGGACACTTTTGATACATTTTTGGGACCATCGGCATTTATACAGTGATCAGTGCTATAAAAATGCACTGATTACTGTAAAAATGTCCCTAACAGGGAAGGGGTTAACATAAGGGGTGATCAAGGGGTTAATTGTGTTCCCTAATGTGTGTTCTAACTGAAGGTGGGATGGGACTGACTAGGGGACTATTAAAGATCGTGGTTCCTAGCTATTAGGAACGCACGATCTGCATTTCCTCACTGAACAGAACAGGGATGTGTGTGTTTACACACACACGTCCCTGTTCTGCCTCTGGTGCCCAGAGTTCGCTCGCGGCCAGCGGTCATCACGCCTGCTAGCCTGCTTAAAGCGACCGGCATACAGCTACGTCGGTTCGCGCAGCGGAGCCAGTCTACCGCAAAATGGGAAATGATCACTTCCGACCCTTTGCAACCATGACTTAAACGCACAGTAAGTGCGTTTCAATAGAAGTAAATGGATTTAGTTACAAAGCGCCAACACCTGCCAAACTTTTTGCCTCACTGCAACATAATGCAATGCTAAAGCTGAAGTGGGAACACCTTCATTCGCTCCCTATTTTAACAATTTAAAAACATTAAAAACGCAACCCAACCACCTCTTTTTATAACCTGTGTGAAATGGCACTACAAGTCCATCCTCCCTTGCAAAATAAAGTTGCACAGCTTTAAAGGGGTTGTAAAGGTTTGTCTTTTATTTTCTAAATAGGTTCCTTTAAGCTAGTGCATTGTTGGTTCACTTACCTTTTCCTTCGATTTCCCTTCTAAATTTGTTTTTTCTTTGTTTGAATTTCTCACTTCCTGTTTCTCCTCAGCAGGGCTGGACTGGGACAAAAATTTGGCCCTGGACTTCATCCAGACTGGCCCACTTTGACAGGTCTCTCCCACAGCGGCCGGACAACTCCAGCACCCCCCCCACCACCCAAGCCCCCTCTCCCCCTTCACTAGCCACTAGCCGTTTTACTTTATTAGAGAAGAACGGCTGATACTGGTACTCTTATAGGCAGTACCAGTGGGGAAGATAGACATCATTTCTCCTGGGGCAAAGAATCAGTTTGGTGCCCCCCCCCCTCATGGGACAAGATTAGGCAGAAGTGAGAAACTCGCAGGCCACTGTCACTGAAGCTGGCCCACTGAGCCATCGGCCCACCGGGAAACTCCCTGTAGTCCCAATGGTCAGTCCATCCCTGCTCCTCAGTAGGCTTACCTCCATCATCTGAGCGGTGGAATGTCATTTAGAACAGCTTACTGAACACCTTACTGAAGAGGAACAGGAAGTGAAAAATTCAGTGAATCAACAATGCACTAGCTTAAAGGAACCTATTTAGAAAATAAAAAACAAACCTTTACAACCCCTTTAAAGCGGGAGTTCACCCAATTAAGTTTTTTTCCCTCTTTTCCCCAGATGGATGCTCGTTTTGTCTAGCGGAATTGGCTAGTTGTTTTAAAATATGAGCCGTACTTACCGTTTTCAAGATGCATCTTCTCCGTCGCTTCCGGGTATGGGTCTTCGGGAGCGGGCGTTCCTTCTTGATTGACAGTCTTCCGAGAGGCTTCCGACGGTCGCATCCATCGCATCACTAGTAGCCGAAAGAAGCCGAACGTCGGTGCGGCTCTATACTGCGCCTGCGCACCGACGTTCGGCTTCTTTCGGAAAATCGTGACACGATGGATGCGACCGTCGGAAGCCTCTCGGAAGACTGTCAATCAAAATAGGAACGCCCAGTCCCGCAGCCCATACCCGGAAGCAGCGGAGAAGATGCATCTCGTAAACGGTAAGTACGGCTCATATTTTAAAACAACTAGCCGATTCCCCCTAGACAAAACGAGCATCCATCTAAGGGGAAAAATAGTTATGTGCGGGTGAACCTCCGCTTTAAGCATTTACTGCAGGTGCATGAAGGTTGTAGCTGAGCCCCCAGAATATAAAGTAAGCCCTAGGCTCCTGCACAGAGAGCCTTGTAGATGATACAACTCTGAATGAAAACTTACTCCATTCTTCACATGTACTGCTGTAGTATCTCAGTTGTACTTCTAAGATTTTGCATACTGATTTGTCAGAGATTTTGGCTACTAAAAATCTACTGTCATTGTATGTGTGAGTTCTGCTGAAGTACATAGCACTAGACTGGGGAGAAGCCTTCTTTTATTACAATCATTACTGCGCTATACATTCTTAATCATTTTTATTTACTAAAAGCTAGAACCAAGTTCCATATTTATACTGCTTTATTTTCCTATTCCAAACTGCAAGATCTTGCAATATTGTGATGTGTTTCTTTCCCTTCCTGGGGCTGCAGAGAGCCAAGAATTATCTATGCCTGCAGAGGCCGTCAAACACAATATGTAAAATAAAAGATTTATACTGCAGCTCTCTCACTGAAACATCTTTATTTCCTCTATCATTCCAGACCACTAAACCTCTTCTGCATTGTATCACTTAGTCATAATTTGTAGATTATGCTCTGCTAATGTTCAATCCAACTATCTACTTCGTAAAATAAAAGCCATAATTACTTCTGGTAGTATTTCCTAAAACGTTCTGGCTTTATTTTAAAGTTGTACAGCAACATCTAAAATTTAAAACATATTACTCTATGCCAGCAAGTGTAGATACAAAAAACACTTTGGCCCAGATTCAAGAAGCAATTGCGCCCGTGTAACCATAGGTTACACGGCGCAATTGCTTACTTGCTCCGGTGTAACGAGTGCTCCTGATTCAGGAACCTCGTTGCACCGACTGCAGCCTAAAATCTTTGCGGCTTAAGGCTCTTATGCCTCGCAGATTTTAGGCTGCATTCTTGCGTGTGCCGCTAGGGGGCGCTCCAATTGTGATCAGCGTGTAGTATGCAAATTGCATACTACCAACTGATTCACAAACTTGCGCGGGCCCCGCGCAAGCCAGGTACGGAGTTTCCGTACGGCAACTTTAGCGCAAGGCTGCCCTTTCTAATAGCAGGGGCAGCCAATGCTAAAGTATAGACGCAGCTCCCGCGCCGTGAAATTTGAATTTCACAGCGTTTGCGTAAGTGATTCGTGAATGGCGCTGGACGCCATTCACGTTCACTTTGAAGCAAATGACGTCCTTGCGACGTCATTTGCCGCAATGCATGTCGGGAAAGTTTCCCGACGGAGCATGCGCTGTACGCTCGGTGCGGGATCGCGCCTAATTTAAATGATTCCCGCCCCCGGCGGGATAATTTACATTGCGCGCGCTTACGCCGGGCAATTTTGCCGGCGCGCCCTCGCAATTCACGGAGCTACTGCTCCGTGAATCGAGGGCAGCGCAAAATATTTGCGTGGGCGCAGGGCAAAATGGTTGCCCTGTGCCCGCGCAAATATAGCGCAATTCTACCTGAATCTGGGCCACTATGTAGTACAGGAGCTCTGTATTTAGCATACAGGCATACCCCACTTTTAAGTACACAATGGGACCAGAGCATGTATGTAAAACGAAAATGTACTTAAAGTGAAACAATACCCTTTTTCACTTCTAGGGTGTAGTGGGGAGTCAGGGGCTGTAGTGGGGGTGTCAGGAGCTGTAGTTGAGGTCTCAGGGGCTGTACTGGGGGTGTCAGGGGCACACTGGAACAGGGCGGGCTATGCTCTTGGAGCTTCAGCTCCTTCTACTGCGGCTGCAAAATGTCTGTACAGTACTTGTAAGGCACTTTACATACACTATGTCATTATTTGCAAATGTATGTAAAGTGAGTGTACTTAAAGCTGGGTATGCCTGTATACAATTTTATATTAGATCTACTAACGAAAAAAATGAAATTTTCAAGAAAAAGGCTTTTTTTCTATAGTTATCCTAACTGTAGACAAGAGCTTGGTCAAGTGCCAACTTATTTAAAGTCCATAAGGACTGATGGAACCCTTCGTATTAAAAGTGGATGTATTCATATGCACTAAATATATTTCTATGATTTGCATAACATTGCTGAATCATACATATGTGTGTGTGTGTTCACGTACAGCAGTTTTCAACAGTACATTTTTTTTTAGAGCAGTGGTCTCAAAACAGTGACCCTGGGGCTGGCCCTTTGCTTGCCTTTATCCAGCCCTTATTCCTTGCCACTGACACCAACAATGGGACATAATTCCTGCCACTGATACCAACAATGAGGCACTATTTCTTCCACAGACACCAACGATGGGGTCTAATTCCTACCACTAACAACAAAAACAAGGCACTATTCTTCCCAATGACACCAACTACCCCCAATACCAAAGATCAGGCATTGTTTTCTCCCACTGGGTACAGTCAGACCCCCCTAAAGTCTGCAGGACAGTAAGCTGACCCTTTCTTTGGAGACCCCTGTATTAGAGCAAGGAAGGGTATGAGTATCTCACTTTAAACCTATGCTTAGTTATTTTTTCTAAATCAGCATACTGTAAGGGACAGTACTTACATTCAATGAGAAGTATCCCTTGTGCTAATGACTGCTAGGGTAATACAGCCGCCTGACCTGTCATAGGCACTCAACAAGAAAGCTGTCTATGCCCGCTTTTTTTGCCCCCTTCTCTATTCATAGAAGCTGTATTATAGCTTCCAGCAATCAAAAGCGCTCTATGAATGGAGATGGAGATCGAGTGGATAAACGAAAGGACCACCTTCTCCATTCATGAGTGTTAAAAAAGGGGGAATGGGGTTGGGACTTTGTATGAGGCATGTGATATAAACTACCACAGGCCTCCATCCCTGTAAATGTATAAAAAAGGTGGAGAGTTGGGACTTTAAATGAGATGCGTTTTTAGCAATATGCGATTAAAGCGGTAGTAAACTCAGACATGTAATTACTAAATCGCCATATATAGCTTAAGTTAGGTATTTTCAATCAAAGTTACATATATAGTATGCCAAAAAAAACGTCTTACTTGTTTCAATATACGTTTTTGTGAACACTCCTGCTTGTACCTCCCCGCCGCCATTTCTACTGCTGTCTTCCATGCCTATACAGTGATATATTTCCGCCCTCAGTATGTAGCTGTGGCTATAATCCCGCGCGTGTGCATGATTTCCTGAAGCCGAGCCGCGTCTCCTCTCCACAACCCCTCCAACGTAGCGAGTCACATGGGGTCAAGGCTCAGCTTCTCAATAGGAGTATCGCGGGATGTCGGGGCTGACGTCACCATAAGGAAATGACGCAGCCCCGACATAAACAGATTTTTAGCCGGCAGAGGCTCTTCTTGCCGAAATTAACGGGGATCCGGCGCATGCGCGGTACGCGTCCCCACTCGTCAATCTAGCTGTAACTTCAGAAGCAGGCAGGTAAGGAAAAAAAATAAAATGTCAATCGGTTTACAAGGATGAAATGCACAATTACATTGAAAGTGAATATTTTGACTTTACAACCACTTTAAGTATATATATGGAATATAAAAAATGTTTCCATAATGACCAGGCTCAAAGTTACCAACCAAAAAAGCACTAAACCAAATTGATCTGTCTAACTGTATGTAATTAAAAACAGAGGTTTAGTTGCATGTATTTGCAAATACCTGGTAAGCTGCAATAGATAGGGGGCGGGGTCTTTCCAGTGCTCTTTTTTGCCAGACCAACTATAGGTAGGGGCGGGTTTAGGCTATCACCTGCCCCCTATCTATTGATTACCACGCCTGTGCTCCTCTTTAGGAGGCTTTAAAAATCATAGCTAGGACTGCAGAACACGGAGTGCCTTGACGTTTGGCCTGCAGCTTACCGGGTATTTGCAAATACATGCAACTAAACCTCTGTTTTTAATTACATACAGTTAGACAGATCAATTTGGTTTAGTGCTTTTTTGGTTGGTAACTTTGAGCCTGGTCATTATGGAAACATTTTTTATATTCCATATATATACTTAATTGCATATTGCTAAAAACGCATCTCATTTAAAGTCCCAACTCTCCACCTTTTTTATACCTTCTTCATTCATAGGGCAATTTTAATTAACGGAAACTATAGTACAGCTTTTATAAATGGGAAGGGACATAGAAGGGACGTTGGGGGGTCCAGTGGCTGTATTAACACTCAGAAGATTACTTCTGTTGGGGTATGGGGGAGAAAGAGGATGGAAGGTTTAAACTAAGACCTGCCATAGGCATGAGGACACTTCTTCAATTTAAGTAATTTCCCTTTTTCTGATTAAACAATTTTTTTTTTAACTTAGGCTTTAATTGCTGTATGTTGGCCTATTAAGAAAATGTCTTATTACTTTCTGTCAGAACAGGAATACGGTAGATGGGAAATCCTTCCAATGGGGACAAAGACAAAAATACATTTCTAGTAGTGAGGAGCGGTTAGAAGTTCTGAAAATGGGTTCATTGCTGTTTGTCTTTTTTTGTAAGGGTGACATCCTCAATTCCCATTTCTTGTATGATCATCAAGGGGAAAATGCAACAGAAAATCTCCCCAATAGAATCTTATACAGAAATAAAAACCTAAAAAAAACCTGAAAAAAACAGGTATTGTCAAATCTTTTTGGGCCACAGTTTACTAATGTACTCATGTGACCCAAAGTCAGCTGATAGTGGGCTACTGCCCGCTATCAGCTGAAGGAGTATAGCCATGCAAAGTTTGGAAAAGATACTCACAATGTTGTAGGGATCCACCCAACTGCCTAATTGACATTGCATTTCAGCACATGGCTGAGAGCAAAAGCCAGCTGAGCCCACCCCCGCTCCAGCCTGTTATTCCAGTAAGAGCTGGACGAGCGGGGCAAGTGAGACTGGATAACAGTCACTGTTATCCAATGCAAGCATCCAAGATCTGACTGATCAGCTATCATGTGAACAGTTGTCATCTCCCAGTATTTGAGCCAGCTTGGGACAGCTGCAGTGTCACATGAATGCTGCATCATGGAGGTGAGTATAAGTTTCTTCTTTTGTTAACCCTAAACTCATGCTTTTCTTTTCTATGATTTACTAGGCAGTCATTATAATCTGATCTCCCTGCCATACAGGCATATTTTACAGCAGAACAGATAACTTACCACCAGCAAGTTACTGCAATTACTTGAAGCTCACCATCTGCTGATTGCACATAGTGGGCTAGATTCACATAGATTAGCGGATCTTTAGATCCGCGTAATCTATGTGATTTACGATCCACCGGTGCAATTTAGCGAGGCTAGTGCAGTATTCACAAAGCACTTACCTCGAAAATTGCACCGTCGGATCGTAACTCCCCCGGCGGAATTCAAATTCCGCGGCTAGGGGGAGTGTACAATTTAAATCAGGCACGTTCCCGCGTCGATTTAACTGCGCATGCGCTGCCGGAAAAATTTCCCAGTGCGCATGCTCCAAATGACGTCGTTGTTTTCGGCGGCAACGTCAATTGCGGCCATCCGTATTCCAGACCGACTTACGCAAACGACGTAAAAATTTGAAACTTGGCGCGGGAACGACGGCCATACTTAACATTAGCTACCCCTCATATAGCAGGGTTAACTATTCGCCGGAAAAAGCCGAACGCAAACGACGTAAAAAAAAAGCGACGGGCGGGCGTTCGTTTCTGAATCGGCGGTTCTCCTCATTTGCATATCCGACGCGTAAAAGACAGAGGCGACACCTATCGGCCGGCGGGAGATTGCAGCCTAAGATCCGACGGTGTAAGTCACTTACACCAGTCGGATCTAAGGGAGATCAATGCGGAACTGATTCTTATGAATCAGTCGCATAGATCCGACCGTCGGATCTCAGAGATACGACGGCGGATCAGGAGATCCGCTGTCGTATCTCTTTGTGAATCTGGCCCAGTAAATATTAAATAAAAAATGTAAAATGTAAAAAATATTATCTGGTTAACTTCTCTTAGGCCCCATACACACGATAGAATCCATCCGCTGAAAAATCCCAGCGAATGGGTTTCAGCGGATAGATCCTATGGTGTGTACACTCCAGCGGATCTGTTTCCGCGGATATTTCTCCCCTGGGATGGATTTCCAGCAGATCGAATATTCGCTGACATGCTAAACAAATCTATCTGCTGGAATCCATCCCAACGGATGGATCTGCTGGTCTGTATAGACTCACCGGATCCATCCGTCCAAAGGGATCCCCCGCATGCGTCGTAATAATTCGACGCATGCGTGGAATTCCTTATATGACAGCGTCGCGCACGTCGCCGCGTCATAATCGCGGCGACGGCGCGACACGTCATCGCCAGAGGATTTCGGCGCGGATTTCAATGCGATGGTGAGTACACTCCATCGCAGAGAAATCCGCTGAAATCCTCGAAAGGATTTATCCGCGGAAACGGTCCGCTGATAAATCCTCTCGTGTGTATGGGGCCCTAAAAATGTTTTAAGCATCAAACCTAATATATAAACAAAGGGCCAGATCCACGTTGCGTTGCGCATTATTACCGGCGTAGCGTATCTCTGATACACTACGCCGCCGTAACTTACAGCGTATTTTCCTTATCCTGAAAGAATTTGCGCCGTAAGTTACGGCGGCGTAGTGTAACTTTGGCGGCGTAAGGGCTCACAATTCAAATGGATGAGATGGGGGCGTGTTTTATGTCAATACGTCTTGACCCGACGTAAATGAAGTTTTTTTTTAACGGCGCATGCGCCGTCTGTGGGGGTATCCCAGTGCGCATGCTCAAAATTAACCCGCAACAAGCCAATGCTTACGACGTGAATGTCATTCTACGCAAAGCCCTATTCGCGAACGACTTATGCAAACGAAGTAAAATTTTCAAAATTCGACGCGGGAACGACGTTCATACTTAACATAGGATACGCCTCATATAGCAGGGGTAACTATACGCCGAAAAAAGCCTTACGGAAACAACGTAAAAAAATGCGCCGGCCGGACGTACGTTCGTGGATCGCCGTATCTAGCTAATTTGCATACTCGACGCGGAAATCGACGGAAACGCCACCTAGCGACCAGCGTAAATATGCACCTTAGATCCGACGGGGTACTAAGACGTACACCAATCGGATCTAACCCAGCTTCAGACGTATCTTGTTTTGTGGATACAAAACAAAGATACGCCGGAGCAAAATAGAAGTTACGCGGCATATTAATAGATACGCCATTGTAACTTCTTCGTGGATCTGCCCCAAAATATTTACAGATTATAATAAATGTCCTTTAAAAGGAAGGCTGAAAACAAATACTGTAAATGCACATTTATACCTCAATTTTCTTCTCTGCCTCCAAAGTTGTTTTAAAATTTTTACTTTTCAGCCAGAAGTATGTATTGATGGAGAACCCAAGCTGTGTTACCATGCATGACCTGCAGCGCACTAAGATTGGTCCTGCAGCCTCCTGAGACATATGATGTGTCCTAGTAGGCTTCGGGTGTGCCGAACTGATGTCATCCTTGCCTAGGTGGAGATTGTGGAACAGGTCCTTAAAAAGAAAAAGTACCTGCTCCCTGAACAAAAAAAAAAAATGCTGCAATATAGTTAGGGGCTGGGGGGAAGAAGAGGGTAGTTGGCACTTTTTTTGTGCGAAGGTCCACTTCAAAAGAGTAGAGGTAGTGGGCGCTGCATTACATAAAAGTAATGAAGTCACAACTTATAAAATGTACCTAAAAAGTTCCAGTAGAAACCATTCAGATGCTTGATGCAATGTTCTAAGTCCTGTTAAAATAATAACATCTAGAGTCTTATTACTTGCTATGGAGAAACATCCCTTGTTCTTTTTCTTCCATTTCTCTACAGTCTAATCATTTTACCTTGGGATATGCATATACAAACTGCTGAAATTCGTGTCATGGTTGTTAAAATAAATAAAAGGTCACTCATGCCAATGACACAGCTGTGAATAAAATAATATAAATATTCTCAATGCCACAATGAAAACATAAAACACTCATCAAATGCCATAGTCAGTAATAAAAATACCCATCTCAATGTCACAGACATGAATAGAAAGTATCCATCAATAATAAAACATTATCTCAATGTCACAATTGTTAAAAAAATAATAAGGCATTCATCTCAATGCCACAGCTGTTCATAAAAAAAAGTACTTTAATCATTGTTGCCGTTGTGTACTTCCAATAATTTGTTACCCAATTTTATACCATGTATAGCTTCCATTCTCGGATGTACTATTGCAAAATATAGCATCACCTAATGCAGGCGTCTCAAAGTACCGGCCCGCGGACCGGTTATAAATGGCCTGCAGGCAAGGCGGGGGGTGCCGCGGAAGTGGGGGGAGTAGATTTTCTTCACATGCAGAGTAGCGCAGGAAGCGTCTGTAATAAGTTCACTTCTCTCTCATGTCACGCTGCGGCTGCTCCCCGCCCTCCCTCTCTTCTCGTCCATCCCTATTTGCTTGTGATATCACCTGGGATTGACGAGAAGAGAGGGGGGGCTGCCGGGGGGGCAGGGAGCATCCGCAGCGTGACATGAGAGAGAAGTGAACTTATGACAGACGCTTCCTGCCTTACTCTGCATGTGAAGTAAACGCTAACCTGTGCCCCATGTACCCTGATTGTGCCCTCATGTGCCCCATGTAACCTGATTGTGCCCTCATGTGCCCTATGTATCCCTCATGTGCCCTGATTGTGCCCTCATGTGCCCAATGTATCCCTCATGTGCCCCATGTACCCTCATGTGCCCTGATTGTGCCCTCATGTGCCCCATGTACCCTGATTGTGACGTTATGTGCCCCATGTACCCTGAGTGTTGCCACATGTTCCCCATGTACCCTGATGTGCCCCATGTACCCTGATGTGCCCCATGTACCCTGATGTGCCCCATGTACCCTGATTGTGCTCCATGTGCCCTGATGTGCCCTCATGTGCCCTGATTGTGCCCCATGTGCCTTGATTGTGCTCCATGTGCCTTGATTGTGCTCCATGTGCCCTGATGTGCCCCATGTGCTCTGATGTGCCCCATGTACCCTGATGTGCCCCATGTGCCCTGATGTGCCCCATGTACCCTGATGTGCCCAATGTACCCTGATTGTGCCCTCATGTGCCTTAATGTGCCCCATGTACCCTGATGTGCCCCATGTGCCCTGATGTGCCCCATGTGCCCTGATGTGCCCCATGTACCCTGATATGCCCCATGTACCCTGATGTGCTGGGCTCTGTACCCTGATGTGCTGGGCTTTGTACCCTGATGTGCCATGTGCCCTGTCCTGATGTGTTGTGCCCTGATGTGCCATGTGCCTTGTCATGCCCTGTACCCTGATGTGGCCTGTTGTGCTGTGCTCTGATATGCTGGGCTCTGTACCCTGATGTGCTGGGCTCTGTACCCTGATGTGCGCTGTGCCCTGATGTGCTGGGCTCTGTGACCTGATGTGCTGTGCCCTGAAGGTGAGTGGGCAGTGTGTAGTGTAGTGGTCAGTGGGGTGTGTAGTGGTCAGTGTGCAGTGTAGTGGTCATCGTGCAGTGTAGTGGTCATTGTGTAGTGTAGTGGTCAGTGATCAGTGTGTAGTGTTCAGTGTGTAGTGTTCAGTGGTCAGTGTGTAGTGTTCAGTGGTCAGTGTGTAGTGTGCAGTGGTCAGTGTGTAGTGTGCAGTGGTCAGTGTGTAGTGTGTAGTGTGCAGTGTAGTGGTCAGTGTAGTGTGCAGTCTAGTGGTCAGTGTGCAGTGTAGTGGTCGGTGTTCAGTGTAGTGGTCAGTGTGTAGTGGTCAGTGTGCAATGTAGTGGTCGTTGTGCAGTGTAGTGGTCAGGGTTAATAATGCATCCACTTACACCAGTGCTGTGGGTAATAATGCGTCCGCTGACACCAGTGCTGGGGGGTTAATAATGCGTTCGCTGACACCAGTACTGTTGTTTTTGAAGTTTGAAAGTTTGCATGCGGCCCCCCATGGGATATGAAAACTCGTCTTGTGGCCCTCAGGTAATTTGAGTTTGAGACCCCTGACCTAATGGTATCAAGCAGTATACTGTGTGTGTTATCTTTTTTTCTTGTGATATATAGTTACATATCATTGATAAATGTACAGTCCATGCATGTAATCTAGTGATGTACAGCATTCATTACCTCGTATAATTTTCTTGTCACCCATTAGTATTAGAGCCAACTTCCTGGTATCCACTGCTAATGCAGATTGTTTCGTATTTTATGTATGCTGTGACCCTTACTTGATAGTTAAAGGTACAGTCCACCCAAAAGTTAAACTGTATTCATAGGTTGAACTTGGTGGGTTGAGTGGTCTGGGCTTCTTATATGTCTTGAATACTCCAATAGCAAGATTTTCCTAATATAGTTTCGGATTCTGTTTCAGTCTGCCTGGGAGTTTTTGAGAGCTTTGAAGTCCCAGGAACTAAAGTGCACTAATAGAGTCATTGAGAAAAAAAAGGAATAGTGCTTTAACTCTCTAAAATAGTATTAGTCAGTTTTGGCTGTACTGTATATATATATGTAGCGGTTGGTTGCTACGAGTTACAACATCCACACATTCCACCCTGCTGCCAGACATTCATTAGACACAATCCATTATTCAATGAACAGTCTTTTGCTTGTTTTTTTTTGTTTTGTTATTTTATTAGGGAATTTAACTTGGTTGGGGAAAATAGACATGGGATACCCTGCCCATAGAACAAATTAGTACTTTGAAGAATATAGTAATTGCGTCACACTTCTTAAAAAGCACAAGATGGCTGACCCTAAACTTGACAGTTTTTTACTTTATAACACTTCTTCCTCCAGCACACTGCTTGACAGACTTTTACCTCAGAACGCTTCTTCCTCCAGCACACAACTTTCTGTTAGGCCTTGTACTCACGGCAGGACATGTCCGATGAAAACGGTCTGCAGACCGTTTCCATCGGACATGTTTGGCCGGGGACTGCCCGGGGACTTCTGTTCGATGGCTATACACACCATCGAACAGAGGTCCGCGCGTAAACAATACGCGGGGCGTGTCCGCGGTGTCGCCGCGACAATGACGCGGCGACGTGGGTGGCCCGCCTTTAAAATGCTTCCACGCATGCGTCAAAGTCATTCGACGCATGCGAGGGATGGCGGGCGGCAGGACATGTACGGTAGGTCTGTACAGACGACCGTACATGTCCGGGCGGACAGGTTTCCAGCGGACTGTTTTAAAGCAAGTCCAGGAAACAGTTGTCCGCTGGAAACCTGTCCGATCCGCCCGAAAATGGTCCGTTTGGGCCAACACACGGCCAAACATGTCTGCTGAAACTGGTCTGCGGACCAGTTTCAGCAGACATGTTTGGTCGTGAGTACGGGGCCTTACAGTCTTAGTAATCCTATCACATCATAAGAACATGACTAGGCTTCACTCTGAATAAGTCCCAGTAAATTTACTTGATGACCCTTTGTATGCCGGGGCCTGCAATACCCCTTTATGGCAGCAACCATTTACTTGAGAAGATTAAATGGTGATGGACTACTGATCCCAGTCTGACTTGCAAATCCTGTTGCTGCATCGATTTGACACAAACTCCACAGTCTCTCCCTCTGGCTCTACATCCAGCTCCTTTGGCATGTCTCTTCCAGATCTCACCTGCCCTGGATCGTTCCTGAAGGACTTACTCTGGACGTGCGGTCCAACTGTTTATTCCAGCTCCTGTTCCAGGATACCTCTCCATGACCGTTTAAGGAGAGGCTCCCTCACAGCTCCCGAGCTCCTCCGCCTGCGGTACACCCCCCCCCCCCAGATGGAGGTTTCCTCAGGCACGACAGTCTAAAGCCTCGCACACACGACTGAGTTTCTCGGCAAAAACCAGCAAGAAACTTGCTGTTTGTTTGTTTTTTGCCGAGGAAACCGGTCGTGTGTACACTTTTCTTTTTTTTGATCAAAAAGGTTTTTATTGCTCACACAACAGATAAACATAGTACAGATGACATTGTACATTTAAAATTGCAAAAGAGTATATCTTCAAGAATACAGTTCAACCATCAGATGCATTTTATAAAGTCACTTATGCACAATCGTTTCAACATCAGACCCACCTGGGCACCAACCCTTAAACTCCGCCCCCGCCCACTCTCCCCGTCCACCCCCCTTCATTTGTCCTCACGAGTATTCAGGCCCGGGGTCCTGCAGATCAGTGCCTGTCTCTACATCCCCCCAAGTAACCGTTCTTGAACTAGTTCCACGGGGCTCAGCCCCGGCGTTGCGAGCCATGGGTCCCATAGTCTGAAAAATTTACCTGCATTTCCCCTGTGCTGATAGATGTATTTCTCCATCAATAGAGTCCTGCCCACATGCTGTACCCAGACCTTAACAGACGGGGGCTCCCTCGACTTCCAGTGTATGAGGATAAGCTTTCTCGCCTGGAACAGAGCCCTGGCGAACGCCACTCTAGTGGCTTCTTCTGCTATCGCCCCTTCCAACACGCCCAAGAGGCAACAGAGTGGGTCTAATGGGACACTAGTCTGAAACACCGAGTTCAGGGTCGCCAGAACCTCCGACCAGTACCTATGGAGCTTTGGACAACGCCAAAGCAGGTGGACCAGGTCCCCCTGGGCCGCCCTTCATCGACCACACAGTGGGTCTGGGGCACGGCCCATTCTAAAGAGTTTGACCGGAGTGTAATGCACCCTGAGTAAGATGTAGAGCTGAGACACCCTTTGCGACACATTCAGCGAGCAGGCGTTCACCGCCAGCAGGGCTTCCTCCCATACTTCCCCCTCAATCGGCCCCAAGTCTCTGCCACCTTCATAGGATGTCCCTCTAGCAACGACGACAGGAGCATATTATAGCATTGCGAAATCATGCCTTTGGTATCCTGCGTTTGAAACAACGTTCGGAAAACCGGAGTGGGGGACTGAACCCACTCAACCGCTGTCCCCTGCGCTCTTACTGCGTGCTGTAGCTGTATGTAATAAAAGTGCATATTGTGCGGCAGGTTAAATCTACTTTGTAGTTCACTGAAGGGAAGTAGGGCCCCCCCTCTAAAGATATGTTTGAGATGCGTGACCCCATAGGAGCTCCATCTGCGACCCTGCTCGAGCTTGGCCAGTTCCTCATAGGCGTCATTCCCCCAAATGGGACTGAACTCTGTGAACCTGGCTACACCTTGGAGCTGTCTAGCCTTATTCCATACCTTCTGGACAAGCGCATATGTGGGCATTCTCCTATTGGGTTTTTGGAATTTACACGCCTCCAGCCCCTCTGGTATCAAGGCTGCCCCCGATCCCCGCAGCATAAGTAGAGCCGCCGAGGCATCGGGTTGCACCCCCGTGGTTCCTATCAAGTGTTGGAGTTGGGCCGCTAAGTAATATATCCAGGGGTTGGGTAGTGCCAGCCCACCCCCCTCCTTCGGGCGCTGCAACTGTTCAAGTTTGATCCTAGGGGTTTTGGTGTGCCACAGCAGCTGCCTGAATAGAGAGTTGACCACTCTGAATACTTTCAAGGTGATCACCATAGGGGCATTGTGCAAGAAATACAGCAACTGGGGCATTAGTATCATTTTGATGAGATTAGTTTTGCCTGCCAGGGACATTTTTAGTTTGTTCCACACTTGAATTTTATCTCTGAATTTGGATAACAGGGGGTATACATTTAATTTACAGAAGTCCGTAATCGTGGGGGATATCCAGACCCCCAGATATTTAAAAGATGACACTACGGGCACTGGACACTCAGGGCCACCCCCCGGCGCGGGTGCCCCATCCAGGAACATCAGGGCCGATTTGGTCCAATTAATTGTAAGCCCCGAAAAGCGGCCAAAGTCAGTAACAATGGCCATGGCCTGTTGCAGGGATCCCTCCGTATCTTCCAAGAAGAGGAGCATGTCATCTGCGTATAGCATGATTTTCTCATGCATGTCTCCATATCTAAACCCCCGAATCGCCTCGCAGCTCCTCGTGTGTACACTTTTCGACGAGGAAACTATCGAGGATCTCGTCGAGCCAAAAAGAGAGCATGTTCTCTTTTTCCTCGACGGGAATGGAGAAAATTGGCTCGCTGAGATCCTCGACAGCCTAACAAGGAACTCGACGAGCAAAACGATTTGTTTCGCCCGTCAAGTTCCTCGGTCGTGTGTACGAGGCTTGACACTCCATCCATCTGTTTTTTTTACACCTTTGACAGAGATTTTGTAAGATCTCTGGGTGCAAAGACCACTCCCCTGGGCCTGGGCTTTTGTGACTTAGGAAGTGCTCCTGCCAATTGTCCACTCCTTGGATGTGGATGCCCATGAGAGCTGTAAGGTGAGTTCCCACCCAGAACAGTATCAGACATGTTTATTTTAAGGGCAGCCTATCTCCTGATGTTTTATGTAGGACACTGCTGTGGCACTATTCGACTGTATCATGGCTAGAAACCTGGAAAAACATATTCTTTATAGCAGAGCTTCTCAACCAGGGTTCCTCCACAGGTTGCTGGGGGTTCCTTGAGCAATAAGCAAGTTCTCTTAGAAAAGACCCAACTTGGCACCACTGATCTTTTTAGCTATCTATAAGAGGGTCATTCTTACCAATGACCACAAGAAGCATTCTTCTCACTGGCCATCACACTAATGTATCATGAGATGTAGATATAAACATTTTTTTGTAGATATATTTTTTATATAATCCCTATAAAATAAAAATGTATGCTGTTTTTTGAGAATTATGAGCTGAAATGACAGAATTGTATTACATTTTTTTTCCATAGGCTAAATCTGAGAAAAAAGCTTAGAAGGCCTGGCAGCCCTAGGGTCATCGGTTCGAATCCAAACCATGGCACTACCTGCCTGGTGTCTGCATGTTCTCCCTGTGCCTGTGTGGGTTTCCTCTGGGACCTCCGGTTTCCTCCCACACTCCAAAGACATGCTGGCAGGTCAATTAGCTCCGGTCCAAATTGGCCCTAGTATGTATATGTATGAAATGTGCATTAGGGACCTAAGGGCAGTGACTGATGTGAATGTACAATATACACTCACTGGCCACTTTATTAGGTACACATGTTCAATTGCTTGGTAACACAAATTGATAGTCAGCCATTCACATGGTAGCAACTCAATACATTTAGGCATCTAGACGTGGTGCAGATGACTTGCAGAAGTTCAAACCAAGGATCAGAATGAGGAAGAAAGGGGTATTAAGTGACTTTAAACATGGCATGACTGTTGGTGTCAGACGAGTTGGTCTGAGTATTTCAAAAACTGCTGATCTACTGGGATTTTCACGCACAGCCATCTCTAGGGTTTACAGAGAATGGGCAGAAAAAGAGAAAATCTCCAGTGAGTGGCAGTTGTGTGGACGAAAATGCCTTATTGATGTTAGAAGGCAAATGGGCAGTTTGGTTTGAAATGATAGAAAGGCAAAAGTAACTCAAATAACCACTCGTTACAATGAAGGTATGCAGAATACCATCTCTGAATGCACAGCACATCAATCCTTGAAGCAGATGGGCTACAGCAGCAGAAGATCACACCAGGTGCCACTCCTGTCAGCTCAGAACAGAAAACTGAGGCTACAATTTGCCCAGGCTCACCAAAATTGGACAATAGAAGATTGGAAAAACGTCTGATGAGTCTCGATTTCTGCTGCGACATTCAGATGGTAGGGTCAGAATTTGGCATAAACAACATGAAAGCACGGATCCATCCTGCCTTGTGCCAACGGTTCAGTCTGGTGGTGGTGGTGTAATGGTGTGGGGGATATTTTCTTGACACACTTGGGGCCCCTTAGTACCAATTGAGCATCTTTTAAACGCCACGGCCTACCTGAGTATTGTTGCTGACCATGTCCATCCCTTTATGACTACAGTGTACCCGTCTTCTGATGGCTACTTCCAGCAGGATAATGCATGTGGTGGAATGAGAGATTTTTATCTTGGATGTGCAGCCGACAAATCTGCAGCAACTGTGCGATGCTATCATGTCAATATGGACCAAAATTTCGGAGGAATGTTTCCAACACCTTGTTGAATCTATGCCACAAAGAATTAAGGCAAAAGGGGGTCCAACTCAGTACTAGCAAGGTGTACCTTACAAAGTGGCCGTTGAGAGTATATGTAAAGCGCTGCTTCAATTGTTGGTGCTGTATACAGCAAGTAAATAAAAGGAGGGTATATTCTCTCGGGATTGAATCAGTCCTCATAAAGTGCACAATCAATATGTGCCAGAAACGTCTTTATTGACTTATCTAGTTTTTAGAGCCCATAGGGACTTATTTAGGCTGTGGAGAGCCAGGTGCTGTTAAACAAAAACTAGTGCTCACCACATCAATTAGTGTGTCCACAGTAGAGGACATTTGAAATAAACTGCAGAGGAGGAAAAATCCTATGGAGGAAAAATTCTACTACCTACGGAGTCTGATGGAGTGAACAGGGCTATATGGTGTGTTCTCAGGGTGGCCCTAGCAAGTTTTTCGCCAGTGTCCAGTTATGTGAAGCTGTATATAACAAATGGTCTAAAAACTGTACTTTACGATTAGAGCCGGTTCACACTGCAGCGGCACGACTTCAGGGGCGACTCTGCAAGTCGTCCTGAAGACGACTTCAGAGGCGATTAGCAAAATGACTTCTGTATAGAAGTCAATGCAGAGCCGCCCCCGAAGTTGTACAAGAACCCTTTTCTTAGAACGGTTCTATTGCATAGAATGGGACACAACTCGTCAGGCGACTGAGCCGCCTGACGAGTCGCCCCAGTGTGAACCGGCTCTTAAGATATGTTATTTACCAATTACTGTTGAACCATAATCTGCTCAAACCTGACCTTCATTGTGGCAGTTGTTAAAATGTGTTTTATTTTGATAGGAAAATTCTAAATTCTAAATCCAAATTCCAAAATAAGCACTTGTTTTATTCTGGATTTATAATTTATTAAGTTATATCATATCTAAACCTAATAACAAAAATGAAATACACTACAGCTTTCCAAGCCCTAGATGTGCCAGTTGCATTTGTTTCCTTTTTTTCAGGCTTCTTTGCCTTATTTATTACTTGCTTATCCTGTCAATAATACACTTACTATTCTAGGGTGAAAAACAATCTCTCGTAATCTCCATAGAATAAAGGAAGGTGTTTCTGCAGTCCGCAGAGAAAACTCAGGTAGGGTGATAACAACAACGTATGAGATTTCACTGCAGCACTGTTGACTCAATACAGAAAATTAGAGCCCAGTGGATCTCGGCCAGTTTCAACAGGCATTTTTTGCACCTATTGAACAGATATAACAAAACTCTTTCATTGGAATATACTGTATATAACAGACCAAATAAGCAAAAAAAGGAATTTTTTTGTTCAGGGTTTTCTTACATTGAATTCCAGGCAGCTATAAAGCAAAACCATTTGCAGTTATGCATGCATTAACCACTTCAGCCCCAGAAGATTTTACCCCCTTCCTGACCAGAGCATTTTTTGCAATTCGGCACTGCGTCGCTTTAGCTGACAATTGCGCGGGGTGGTGTGATGTTGTACCCAAACAAAATTGATGTCCTTTTTTTCCCCACAAATAGAGCTTTCTTTTTTCTTTTTCAGTTTTTTTTTTTTTGTGCTATAAACAAAAAAAGAGCGCAAATTTTGAAAAAAAAACAACAATATATTTTACTTTTTGCTATATTAAATATCCCCCAAAAAAATATATAAATACATTTTTTTTCCTCAGTTTAGGCCGATACGTATTCTTCTACATATTTTTGGTAAAAAAAATTGCAATAAGTGTATATTGATTGGTTTGCACAAAAGTTATTGCGTCTACAAAATAGGGGATAGATTTATGGCATTTTTATTATAATTTTTTTTTACTAATAATGGCGGCGATCTGCGATTTTTATCGGGACTGCAACATTATGGCGGACACATCGGACACTTTTGACACTATTGACACATTGGGGGTTATTTACTAAAGCTGTAGATCCGAGGGGGACATGCAAGGATAATAAAAAAAACAGCATTTTACCTTGCACATGATTGGATAATAAAATCAGCAGAGCTTCCCCTCATTTCAGATCCACCCCTCAGATTTATAGCGACTGCACTTCCAGGTGCACTTTCAGTGCAATTTCAAGTGCACTTTGCACTTGTAGTGCAAAGTGGATTTGCCTTTCGTAAATAACTCCCCTTGACACATCGAGTTTGGGCAACAAATTTAAAAGGAACGTACAGGTACCCCCATTGGCCTGCCCCTGCCATTCTGCCGATGTTAATCAGCGTGCGGCAGTCGGGAAGGGGTTAAACATCAGAAATGTATGTAGCTTTACCCTCGGAGAAGCCACTGGATTGTTTGGGTCCTCCTGCATACCCCTGGACTTGAGAAACACCAATACACCTAAACAGAGCTTTTTTTCTCAAAAAATAGGTGCAGGAACTCAATCACGACCCCGTTCAGATTTCACAAACAGTAAAAGGGTCTTAAAGTGGCATTAAATACCAGGATTGCATTACATACAGAGTGCAGAGTTCAGGGGGTTACACACAGAGTGCAGAGCTGTCACTTGTAAACACAGAAACCAGACTTCTGTGTTTACAAGTGATTGTGGTGAGCAGGCACCAAAGGGTCTGAGCCAAAGGTGGTGGAACTCAGTTCCCCCAAGTTCCCCCTGAAAAAAAGCCCTGCACCTAAAACATTTAAATGGGCATTATTAATCAGTAAAACCCCTGAATCATAGGGTTTCACAATATCAAATACTGGCACAGTCAAATTACAGTATACAGGAGGCTAGCCTATCATTTAGGGAAACTGCTCTATCTATAAACAAGAATACCTGCCTAAGCCAGTTGCCAGTGGGGTATAAACTACATTCCTGTTGTCGGTGGAGCCCTTGGATTATTTATTAGAGTGCTCACTATCAGGGGATGAATATTTGTTATTCGAAGGTGAATAGGAACTGCACAATCCCCATCAGCAGAGCTCCTCTTGATAGTGATAATAGTAGCAACAGCCAAATAGGCACCCTGGGATCATGGGCGTCCGCTCCATAGGGCAAGGGGGGTCGTTTCCCCCCCCTGGAATCGACAGGGAGAACCAAGAGCAGGGCCGAACTGGCCTTTGGAATGCTTTATGCGGCGACTGCAGCACTCCCCTCCTTCTGTCCTCCGGCGCTCGTATCATATGTCATGGAGCTGGGTCTGTGTGCAAGGTCCCAACCCCCTAGTTTGGCTTGTCTGATAGTCTTCTAGTGTTCCGCCTATCACACAAGCCGAACTAGGGGGGCGGGACCTTGCACACAGACCCAGCTCCGTGATATACAATACAAGCGCCAGAGGACAGAGGGAGGGGAGCGCCGTTTTATATTGTTTACAAGGCCTGTGCTTTGTTTGTTCCAACATCTGTTGCCACAGATAACACTAGACTATTTTCTGATGAGTTTTTAGCAAGTCTGGAAACGCAGAGCAAACACAACACAGAGTTGTAGCCTACGGCATAGTTTCTAGTTGTCCCTTTTTTAGAGTGCCTGTCCCTCTTCTGGGATCAAATCCATTTGTCCCTCATTCCAAAAGGTTCCTCTTTTAGACCTGAAATAAATATACTGTCAATATAGTGTAGTGTTTCAGTCAAGGAAAAGGGGTACTGTGTAATGTAAAGGGGTCCAGTGATACAGAGTGCTTTGTAATGTAAAGGGGTCCAGTGATGCAGGGTGCTGTGTAATGTAAAGGGGTCCAGTGGTGTAGGGTGCTCTGTAATGTAAAGGGGTCCAGAGCTGTGGGGTGCTGTGTAATGTAAAGGGGTCCAGAGGTGCAGTTGTGGAGAGGGGGTACACAGTAGTGACAAAGAGATATTGAAAGATGCAGGGGGCACAGTGGGGTGTTTTTACATTTTAACGTGGGGGGGGGGAACTTTTAACCCCCGCTTGTGGTCGAAGAAAGGGTAAACTGCGACTGTGTATCACTGCTGCCCCCCTCTGAAAAAATTTCAGCGGATGCCCATGCCTGGGATAGTCAATAGGCCTCTCACCACACAGGAACTCTGGTGATGCCCCTCTGGGTGCAGACAGTTCTTTATCAGAGCATCCCATGGACAGGATGGATGTGGATTCAAGCTAGGTCACATTTTCTGAGTGAAGTCAGGCTGTGGGCTTCCCTCTTTAGTCTGAATCTCTTTAGTGATCTTCTTCTAGAGCTTCTGCCCAATATTGCTCTGCCAGCTAGTGAAGCTCTCTGCAGACAGTCTCTCCTTGCAGTCTCTTCTAGAGTTTCTGCCCAATATTGCTCTGCCAGTGAAGCTCTCTGCAGACAGTCTCTCCTTGCAGCACCGCTCAGTCTACTTCAATCTGTTCCCCACAGCTCCAGCAGAACTCTGATCCTTGCTGTTTATTAGACAAGACAGCAGCTCATGGCCCTCACATAGCAGCTGTACCCACACTGCTCTGGGTTCCTGGCACACTCTGCCCAGCAGCACAATCCCTGGGCACACAAGAGGCTCATAGCATCAGTTTTGAGATACTGCTGTGTCTCCCTAGGGCTCCAACAGTGCCGAGCCCTCTCCTCCTCACTGTTCTCCTGGGCTCTCCTCCTGCCCATCTGTGCAGCGGGTGAAGTTACAGCACTCTGCTTCGCCAGCCAATTAGTGACCTTCTTTGCCACTGTTAGGGGCGAGCGTACTCCTAGGAAGTGGCAGCAGGTAGTTCTCCTCTTTTTCCTCTTCCTGCGTGCTGTCAGGAAGAGGTGCAATGCCCTGCCAGGTGGCTTATAGGTGCAGCAGATGGGCACTATGTGTTGTTACAGTAAATGAAGCTAGCATCAGTACTACATCAGTTTAACTTGATATCAGAAGAACAGTGAGGAGGACATGGCTTGGCACTGTGGGAACCCAAGAAAGACACAAGTAGCAGCTCAAAACTGCTGCTATGACACTTTAGTGTGCCCAGGAATAGTGCTGCTTGTAAGCATGTGCCAGGAGGGCCATGTGCTGCTGTCTTGTCTAATAAACAGCAAGTTTGCTGCTAGAGCTGTGGGAAGCAGATCGCAGTAGACTGAGCTGTGCTGCAGGGTGAGACTGTCTGCAGAGAGCTTATGTCATACCTTGCACAGCAGTCAGGTGCGCTGCAGTGCACATGTCCTCCAAGGAACATACTGAAAGGAGAGAGATGACCTCCTCTGTCTTCTGCTGCTCCTTCACTGTCCAAATATAGGCTGTGAGCAGGTAGGAGGCCAGGCTGTACTGAATAACTGCAACAGCGGAAAGTCACATTATTAGCCTGGTAGTACTGGCTAAGATGACTTTATAGTCTGGATGCACAGAAATACAAATCATTTGGTGGAACAGTTCTTGAATGTGTTTTTCCACTGTGCATTTAGTTGTTAAAATATAAATATGTAGCCAGATTCACGTATGGTGGCGTATCTTTATGCCGGCGTAGCGGGCGGGCTTCATTTAAATTAACCGTGACCCCATGTAAATGAGGGCCGTTGGTACGGCGCATGCTCAGAATCACGTCGCAAATACTCATTGCTTTCGACATGAACGTAACCTACGCCCAGCCCCATTCACGTACACTTACGCAAACAACGTAAAATACAACGGCTGTTCCGTCTTCCATACCTTGCATGGGTTGCGCCATCTTTTTAGTGGTTTATCTTTACGCTGGAAAAACGCCTTACGTAAACAGCGTACGTGAATCGGCGTATCTAGGTCATTTTCATATTCAACGCATAAATCCACGTACACGCCCCTAGCGGCCAGCGTAAATATGCACATAAGATACGACGGCGTAGGAGACTTACGCCGGTCGTATCTTAGCCAAATTGAAGCGTATCTGTTTTCCAGTATACGCTTAAATATACGATGGTGCGCATTCAGACTTACGACGGCGTATCTACTGATACGCCGTCGTAAGTCTTTTTGAATCCGGCTAACGATGTTTTGCTCTCGGAATATGTGTTAGCAGCTGCCCACCCCAGTTAAAATCACATAAGTGGATTTAGAGAAGATTTATAAGGAGGTGTGGGGTAAAATGGTGCTGCCAAACCAAAATAACGTGAAATAATAAATATAAAATATGTGATATTACTATAAGTGTTGCAAAATACACACTGGTGTGTGAATATAAAATATCCAAGTATAACTTTGCTATACAATATCATCCAGTGATAACTGTAGAAAAATAAAGTGCTAATAATATAAAACAATGAAAAAATACATAAGTGTCCACATAGATGATCATCTTCAAGAAAAGTGATGTTGTGGTATATTAAAAAAAAACAGTGACTCTTTACATGTGCCCCCCCCTCAGGTCCGCACTCACCAAATATATGTACCTCTGCAAGGGTGAAAGGCCTCATAATGGAGTCAACTCTCCGTCCTCGTCATCCAGGATCATATTATGCGATCACATATAAGTGGGTAAAGAAAGAGGACATCCCATCGTGTAAATCCGTATGGATAAGCTTATTGAATAAAAGTTCATAAAAAGCACTAACAATAGTGCTGGGAAAAAAATATAAAGCTGTATATAAGTTTGTCAGGGACGCCTTGCGTTCCACAGACCAAAAACTCCAAACTGGAAGTGATGTAGTGACACTGTAAGCTCCCCCTACGTGTTTCGCCATGCAGACGTCATCAGGCTTCTTGCATACAGCTGTATATTGTTTTTTCCCAGCACTATTGTAAGTGCTTTTTTTTTACTTTTGTTCAATAAACGTATACATGCAGATTTACATGATGGGATGTCCTCTTTCTTTACCCACTTATATGTGATCGCATAATATGATCGTGGGTGATGAGGAGCGAACATAGGATGGAGAGTTGACGCCATTGTGAGGCCTTTGACTCCTACAGGGGTACATCTACAGTATTTTTTTAAGTGCAGACCTGAGGTGGGAGCACGTGTGAAGAGACGCTGTTTTTCTTCAATTTATATACCACAACATTCATTCAAGCACGAGCCACTTTTCTTGAAGATGATCTATGTGGATTTATGCATTTATGGATTTATGCAAATATAAAAAACAATTCCGCGCCCAAACAAATATTTATATATATTATTAAACAATAATTTGGGTGCTCATGTAAGGGTCCCAAACACACAATGTGTGCTAAGCTGCTCCCCTAGAAAGTGATGAAGTGTATGTGACTTCTATCTGATGCGTGCTAAAATTATGTGGATTTATGAACTGAGATGTTCAACAGATTTGTTTGTTTATAGTTTGAACACGATTTGAGCAATCCTCTTTTATTGTTCAGTGAAATAAAACGGACTTACAGAGAAAAACCTTAGTCCGTTTCGCCCCCTTGCTGTGAGTGACAGGTGATTTACATATCTCATGCACTAGCCTGGAGACAGGCATTATTTTTTAATTCCCACCCCCAATCCTTTTCTGAAGTCATGTGGTTACTTTTCTGGATTTTGACTGGATGTTAGTGATCATAGCAGAATTTAGTATAAGGAATACATAGGAAAAAATGCATGTTGAAAAGCGGAGAGTAGAGGTGGGATGAAGCAAGATGGCAGCGACAGCATTGAATGTGACGAGTGCATGCTCGTCGTACGCAATGACATCACCGCGTTCTTTCCTTTCAAGAGAACCGCAGTTCTTTTGAAACGAGAGTCTGTACACTCGGGCGGCAAGAGTTTCTTGCCAAGAATCTCGTCAGGGAAAACTACGTTTTTTTCCTGATGAGATTCTTGCCTGTATGTACAGGGCCTTCGGAATACACAAGAAAAAATGCATGCTGATAAGGGAAGTGTAGAGGAGGGCGGGGAGTCTACTGACATCACGACTCCACCCACAGAGCCCCAGACAACAGATCCACCCACAGAATCTGCAGTTTTTCAGTTCTTATAACAGACAGAGGGGAAACATTTGACAGGTAAGGATACATGCAGGAGGCATGTATATCCTTATAAATCAGCACTATGGCAGTAGTTTAGAAAGGATGAGAGTGGGTTTACATCCACTCTAAACACTTTGGGGCAGATCCACATACATCTGCGTGGGCGCAACGTATGTGAGATACGCTACGCCGCTGTAACTTACTTTGCTATTCTTTGAATCCTGAAAGAATTTGCGCCGTAAGTAACAGCGGCGTAGTGTATCTCTCGCGGCGTAAGGGCGCGGAATTAAAATGAGGCGAGTAGGGGGCGTGTTTCATTTAAATGAAGCGTGTCCCTGCGCCGAACAAACTGCGCATGCCCCGTTCGTCAAAACTCCCAGGGTGCATTGCTCCAAATGACGTCGCAAGGACGTCATTGTTTTCGACGTGAACGTAAATGGCATCCAGCCCCATTCACGGACGACTTACGCAAACAACGTAAAATTTTCAAAATTATACGCGGGAACGACGGCCATACTTAACATTGAGTACGCCACCAGATAGCAGCTTTAACTATACGCCGGAAAAAGACGAACGGAAACGACGTAAAAGGATGCAACGGCCGCTCGTACGTTCGTGGATCGTCGGAAATAGCTAATTTGCATACTCAACGCGGAATATGACGGAAACGCCACCCAGCGGCCGCCTGAAAAATTGCATCTTAGATCTGATGGCGTACTAAGGCGTACGCCTGTCGGATCTAACACAGATGCTGTCGTATCTTGTTTGGTGGATACCAAAACAAAGATACGACGCGCAAAATTTGAAATTACGCGGTGTATCAATAGATACGCCGGTGTAATTTCTTTGAGGATCTGCCCCTTTATTTATCACTGGATGCTATTGTATAGCAAAGTTACACTTGGATTTTTTATATTCACACACCAGTGATTTCACATATTTTGAATTTATTATTTCATTTAGTTGTGTGCTTGGAGTTCGGCGTTAAATTTAAGACCTCTTTGAGTAGCAAAATTCCAGTCTATTAATGGTATTTTGTAAGGCAATCTTGAACTGATGCACAGGGCACAGCAAGTGTATATTTTTGTTGCCTGGACTACACAAATGTGCTGCGGCTAAAGGTAAGATAATTACTCTAGACTAGCTGAAGTTAAAAAAACAAAAAAAGAATTGTGAATAGATAATTGTATGACACCTTTGCACAGGTAGCCATGGTATCCAGAAATCAAAAGAGTGTATTCATATTAGCAAATTTCCAGATTACACAATAATGTAACGACCTCTTCATATGATGAGATGGTATACAATTGTTGAATATGCTCTTCTCAAGGACATCATTCCTATACCTGCCAAGCTCAGTTTGAATGGGTTACCCTAAACAAAACTTCTGCATTCAAATAGGTCGGTTTTTGTTTTGTTTTGTCTTCTACAATGTCCTTGACATGTTGATTAAAGAGGGGGGGAAAAAAACCTTCTTGACAAGAATGTGAGAAGTGTCAGAGAAAGCTGATTAGAGTCCCGTAGGATAAGAATAGATAAACAAGAGTTTGTGTGTGTGCTATATTCTCTCCCTATGGCTGGGCACGAAAAGGACCTTTCTCAAGGTCTTGTTAATTGATAAATGCCTTTTAACAGAATTCTGAAGATTGAGAGCAGAGATATGCACGCGTATAACCGCTTAGGGGAATTATAATGCCTCTTTAATTAAACGCCTTTATTAGGATAGATTCTAACAGCTAACCTTGATCTTATTAGAACTTCAGGGCCTCAGTGTGCAGATAATAGTACAAATAACATTGCACTGATAAAAAATTATGCTCACACACATACAAAGCATCATCATTTTCTTTCCACTGCGAATATGCACATTTAATAAGCTTTGACCTTTGCGTGTATAAATTTACATATGTATGTATGTTTTTCTATATATACATACAAAATAATTTACCCCCTACTGGTATACAGAGAAATGCAACAGCCCAATAGCTTTTATACAGATTCTTGCACACAAAGTTATCCTAAGCATGTTATACAGTTATAGGCAAATAGGTGATATTTTATATATATTCAGATCATTTGAAACCCAGCTAAAAAAAAATCATGTGCATTCTGATACTGGAATATTATGTATACATTTTTTAAACATTCGGACATTCATCTCTTAGATTGTAAGCTTTAATGAGCAGGGCCCTCTGATTCTTCCTGCACTGAATTGTATTGTAACTGTACTGTCTGCCCTCATGTTGTAAAGTACTGCGCACTGTGTTGCGGGAATAAATTTTCAACATAATACAGACATGTTGGCACATGTTGGCACTGCAGTGTTAGGTGTTACCGCCAATGTTATTGAATGATAAATTTGACATTATATTCTCAGTTCAGTGTAAATTAAAGGGATTGTGGAAGTAAGGAAAACTCTGTGTTCCTATACCATAGAGTATCATGGAGTCTGAAACAATGTCCACATTTTGGTTGCCCCCTCATCTAGTCAACCAATATATATAACATTTTGTGAAAAAGTATATGCCCCATCTCAGATTTTTAATTTTTTTGCATATTTGTTACACTTAAATGACTAAGATCATCAAATTTATTTTATTATTACACAAAGATGCAGGTTGCAGGAAAGAAATTTTCTCCATGGCCGGCCTTAGGCTGGATTTACATTTTTGCACTGTGATAACACATGTTATGTGTGTTGGTGGGCTGCGGTGCCATTCAGTTTGAATTCACTTTGAATGGCACCCAAACACACCTTCCCAATGCACCTGTGTTGCAGCATACCTTATATGCGTTTACACACTGCAATGCAATATACTGAATTGTTGAAAATGGTGCCCACACCTTTTTAGTGTGTTTTGGTACAACTGGCAGCCCATTCAATTTAATAGACCACCTTAATGCAGTGCATGTAAATCCATCACAGACAGTTAAATGCAGATTTTCGAAACCAAATAACCCTTTCTACAGAAGTTTTTGTCTGAATGCAGCCTATTTTAAAATCAATACTAGTAAGTGGGAGCCATTCTGTGATTGTGACCAGCTATACTGTTACAATATCACTGAAAGGAAATTCTCCTATTGTTTCTTCAGAGGAGAATTTGTTCTTGTTCCTGACCCAGACCTGCTCATCTTACTGTATATGGTGAGGAAGAGGAGGCACATACACACAATGCAAATCTGTGCTTAGTAGCTTAAAGCTAAATTACCTGTCTTGGTTTGATACATAAATAAAGAGTAGTAGGAGAGCGGAAACACTTGCTTGGAGAAAATGCTGTTGGTCACATGACCAAACTCCTAGGCACTTGTGTGTAACAAGTAATACATTCCCACAAATTGTTGCAATAATTCTCCCACTGGCCCACTGTACCCAGTCTGAACAGTCAATATTTCAGTTATAGTGCATTGTTCCTTTAATTTAAGTCTTTTGCTTGGTGCCACACTCTCAGAATTATTTTCTGAGAGTGTCGATGGTATGAGTAGTGGCAAAGCTAAAGACCTAGGCCCAGATTCACAAAGCACTTATGCCGACGTATCTCGAGATACGCCGCGTAAGTCTATCTATGCGCCGTCGTATCTATGCGCCGTGCCCACAATCTGAGATACGCCTGAAAATAGGCTTCATCCGACCAACGTAAATTTCCTACGCCGTCGTATTGTGGGCGCATATTTACGCTGGGCGCATTTGCCGCTCCCATAGATTTTCTATGCACATATGCAAATGAGGGAGATACGCTGATTCACGAACGTAGTTGCGCCCGGCCCATAATATACGCGGTTTGCGTATGGCGTACGTCCGGCGTAAAGTTATTCTACATATAGGAGGCGCAACTCATGCAAAGGTATGGACCAGGGAACCGAGCCGTCGTATTTTACGTTGCTTACGTAGTACGTGAATAGGGCTGGGCGTAGGTTACGTTTACGTCGTAGGCAGTGATCCGGCGTATCTTAGGGAGTATTTCTGACGTGATTCTGCGCATGCGCACTGGGATGCGTCCACGGGACGGCGCATGCGCCGTACGTTATTCGTATCTTTATGACGCTCAATCCATCATTTGCATGGGGTCACGCCTCATTAGCATGGCTGTCACAAAATATTCCAACTGCACACCTTCCAGGAAAATGGCCAATAAGTAAAAGGGTGCTGAAACGATCACAAGCTGGGAACCGGAAAGCAAATCATGTACACATATTCGCCAGCACACCAAGGATCATTGAAAAAACGTCCAAAAATTTAATGCATAATAGCGATCCAAAAAGCAACGCTTCGAGGTCACGCAGGACCTCTTCGTTTTGCCTGACGAAGAGGTCCTGCGTGACCTCGAAGCGTTGCTTTTTGGATCGCTATTATGCATTAAATTTTTGGACGTTTTTTCAATGATCCTTGGTGTGCTGGCGAATATGTGTACATCATTAGCATGGCTCACGCCCACTTCCACCTACGCTGGCTTACGCCGAGGAAACCCAGCGTATCTTTGGGAGCGAGTGCTTTGTGAATCCAGTGCTTGCATCTGTGCGCTGCGTCGGCGTAGCGTATATTATAAATATGCACCGATGTATGTGAATCCGGGCCCTATTGTATGGACCATAGTGGAACATTTTTCTTTTTTTCTTGCACAAACTCAGTATCCAAACCAACATATATTGAATGTAAAGGCCCACAGAAATTATGCTAATATCAGATGCCTTTAACCTGAAAATGTTTATAGAGCCTGGAAAAAGGAAGGTTATGATAGATGGACTTTAAGCCACCAAAAAGCTTTTAACTATTCAGTGCAAGTGCAGGGCACAGTAAGCCTAGGTTCACACCGAGCTGCGGGAATGAAGCCGTGCAAATTTAGCTGAACTCGCACGATTTCACTCCCGCTTGTCAGTCCCGATTTCGGCCACGATTTCAGAGACATCTGTGCAGGTTTCTGCACAGATGTCAATTTAATTTGCATCCAAAAATCGCAAAAAGTAGTACAGAAACTACTTTTTGAAATCAGTGCAGCGCCGCAGATGCAGCGTCGCACCGATTAGGACAGAACCATTGTCGGCAATTGCCGGAAAATGCAGCTGATTTGACATGTCAATTCGCATGTCAAATCGTACCAATGTGAACCAGGGCTAAAGTTTTCTTGATCAGAATTTGACTGCTTTTCTTACTTCCACCACAAATCCATAAAATCGGGGTTTGTTCCTCATTTTAGTATAGTGGGTAGTGCCATGAAAGTCAACTTTTATGCTCCTGTGTAAACTGTTTATTCAAAAACCCATTAATTACAATTTAGGAATGTATCTGAGCTGTAAGCAAGTAATATACCATTGTTCCAGGGACATAACAAATTGGTGTGCATGGTTCCATATCATAAAATGACGCATAAAGCCCTTATTTTTTTACTTTGTTTTGGACTTGAGACTTGTAGATACCTTACATTTTTGGAACACTCTACTTTGCTAAAAAAAAAAAAAAATATTTAGCAAATGTACAATTTAAAAGAAAAAAATAAATCAAAAGTTGCAACATTTTTATATTATTGCCATTAACAATTATACCCTCCTCCCCACATGCATTCATCACAGTGCAGCATGATGTTTTTTTTTGTTACTCTCACCATTATACTTAATATTTTTCTTTCTTTTTTTCTTTTTTTTCAAGGATTTTATTGGGTTTTAAATACAATTTACAGGCATGGCATTCAATACATTGTAAAGAACAAGTATCACAAGGCACAATTGCATGTATTCATTCCCAGGGAAACATAACATGAACTATAGAATGCAACCGGGAATCAAGAAGCACAAAAGTAGGTGTCATCCAAAATCCGTCACCATCCAAAGGGATCCACGACATGGAGCCATAAATTGTACTAGTCAGTAAACCGAATACATGGGGGAATGGGGGCTAGGGATACCACAGTGCAACAGGGAAGGCACCGGACCTAGGAGCGGTGGCCCCCCCACCCAACCACCCCCAAAGGGAATTTTTCTTACAATAAAGCTTTAACAGAGTCAGGACCAGCAGTGTGGATCTCTACTTGATGGAATACCATTTGGCCATTTGCCAGTATTCCACTACTCTATGTTCAATTTCCATCATGGATACTTTCTGTCCCCAACAGCAGTTTTCATTCTATTCTCTTTATAGTAAATCAGTTGGGGAAGGTTGCATGACATAAGCACACTTTTACATCCCGGTTGCTGCTTTATGTGACCGGATGATTGTCCACTGGAAGCTATCCTGTCCTTGTCGTGTTGTGATTTTGCAATCTGAAGCCCCATCCCTGTGTGGCAAAATGAAAGAAGCACTTCACCCTTGAGCACTGGGTGTTGCAACAACTGCAACCTTTGCTCCTACACTATTATATAATCAGGCCCCGTACACACGAGAGGATCCATCCGCTGGAATTGATCCGCGGACCGACTCCAGCGGATAGATCCCCTGGTGTGTACAATCCAGCGGATCTGTTTCCGCAGATTTTTATCCCCAGGGATGGATTTCCAGCGGATAAAAATTTGAAGACATGCTTTCAAATCTATCCGCTTGAATCCATCCCAACGGATTGATCCGCTGGTCTGTACAGACTCACCGGATCAATCCGTCCGAATAAATCCCCTGCATGCGTCGTAATGATTCGACGCATGCGTGGAATTCCTTATATGACAGCGTCGCGCACGTCGCCGCGTCATCATCGCGGCGATGGCGCGACACGTCATCGCGATGGGATTTCGGCGGGGAT